>NC_053024.1:533630564-533930564 GCF_003073215.2 Triticum urartu
AATACTTCTCCTTGAAGGAGCCAACGACCCGTCCTCTTGCATGCGCCAGAACACTTAGATACGCGTCATGAAGCTTGTGGTTGCAAAATGGGCATCGATAGCCGCCGTTCCAGGTCCTAATACGCCTTTTATGCATTCCTGCATAAAGCTCCCTCAGGATTTGCCTCTTGTATCTCCTCTGGCCATCTTCATCCTCGCTGTCCACATCGTCAGACAACACCTATACAAATAGTAAAACAAATTTGGCATCAAATCAATGATTACATGCCGTGAAGTAGGATTAGGGATTTATGGCTATTTATTTATATATATCCAGAGATTATGGTTCGATTTTTAAGCACAGACGTTTGTGTATAGACCAATCTTGAAGAAAATAACGGCACACACATATGCAGGTCATTGAAAATCAATTGTCAAGTCCTGGCTAGGAATTATTGGCATGAACACTAACCCTAGTCGGATTACTCGCAGAAATCATTTGCACAGATGAAACAACTAATAACTTATCACTTGTACCATTCAAACAATCAATACACTACACGGGTCTAATGAAACTTACTCAGATTTCATGGATTGGGAGAACATAACCATAGGATTTATATTCCAAAAAGGGGGAGTGTCAGTGTCAAAATAGGCGGATCTCGGGTAGGGGTCCCAAACTGTGCGTCTAAGGCGGATGGTAACAGGAGGCAGGGAACATGATGTTTTACCCAGGTTCGGGCCCCCTTGATGGAGGTAAAACCCTACGTCCTGCTTGATTTATTCTTGATGATATGAGTATTACAAGAGTTGATCTACCACGAGATCGGAGAGGCTAAACCCTAGAAGCTAGCCTAGGGTATGATTGTATGTTGTCCTACAGACTAAAACCCTCCGGTGTATATAGACACAGGAGGGGGCTAGGGTTACACAATGTCGGTTACAAAGGAGGAGATATCCATATCCGTACTGCCTACCTTGCCTTCCATGCCAAGTGGAGTCCTATCCGGACACGATACGAAGTCTTCAATCTTGTATCTTCATAGTCCAACAATCCGGCCAAAGGATATAGTCCGGCTGTCCGGAGACCCCCTAATCCAGGACTCCCTCAGTAGCCCCTGAACTAGGCTTCAATGACGATGAGCCCGGCATGCAGTGTTGTCTTCGGCATTGCAAGGCGGGTTCCTCCTCCGAACACACCACGGAAGAATCTGAATACAAGGATAGTGTCCGACCCTGCAAAATAAGTTCCACATACCACCATGGAGAGAATAATATTTCCACAAATCTAATCTGCTGACACGTTTTGGCAACATGACATCATGCCATGGCTCGGTGATTATTCGAACCGTTTTTTCTTTAACCAGCCCTGCACATAACGCGAGGCAGTTTCTTGACACGTCTTGTCAAAACAGAGATCGTGTCCCCCTTATTACGGGATTCTCATCAATACGGGTGTGGGTAACCCAACCGCACCATCAATTACGGCGGTTGGGGGATAATCAAGTTTTACCAGGCTGGTGGGGGCGCATAGTTCCGGCCGCCCTTATAAGGGGATAAGGTTTAACCTTTCTCTACCCACGCCTTCCTCCTCCTTGCTCATCCATTCTTGCGCACTCGAGCTCCAACGCCCAATTCCACATCCTTCTCCTCAACCTTCTCCAAACATGTCCGGAGCGGGAGGCAAGTGGATGGCTTCCTCCGTCATGGAGGGTCACATCAAAAAGCTGCGCGGAGCCGGATACTTAGCCGCGAATATCGTGCATTGGCTGCCCGCTGCGGGGCAGATCATTCCTACCGCGGAACCTCACGAGAGGGTAGTTTTCCTCCACCACATCCTCTGCGGACTGGGGTTTCCCCTCCATCCATTCGTCTGCGGTCTCATGTTCTACTACGGGCTGGACTTTCGTGATCTGGCCCCGAACTTCATCCTCAACATTTCGGCGTTCATCGTCATGTGTGAAGCTTTCCTCCGCATCCGGCCCCACTTCGGCCTGTGGTTAAAGGCCTTCAATATCAAGCCGAAGGTGGTGGGAGGCCAACAATCAGAATGCGGCGGAGCCATGGTGGGCAAGATGCCCAATGTTATATGGCTTGAAGGCTCCTTCTTGGAGACCATAAAGGGGTGGCAATCGGCGTGGTTCGACATCACCGAGCCGCGCGACACCAACTGGGTGGCGGCCCCCGAGTTTCGATCCGGAATCCCCACACAGCTCACCTCCTGGAAAGAGAAGGGCCTATCCTGGGGTTCATTGGTGGAGCTGGACGGACTCCAGAAATGTATCCAGAATATGGCAAGCAAGAAGCTCAAGCTTGTCAACATAGTCCAGGTCATGCTCATCCGTCGGATCCTCCCGTGTCAACAACGGGATTTCAACTTGTGGAGTTCGACCCGGCCCAGCACCAGACTCTGAGCGAGCTCTTCTACACGACGCACAAGGATGTTTAGAGGGTGCTGTTCAAGAGCGCCGAGGTCCCTCCCTCTCTCACCTAGGACCGCGGGCTAAGCGCGAAACGCCTAGCGCATTTGGTGAGTTCTATACAACCGGTAGGATATTTATTTCCCCTAGCTTAACCATGTGCGGGGTCTGAGTTCCATGCCTTTGACAGGACTGGGTGGAGACATCGGGGTAGATTAACTGTCTGGCCCCTCTGCCCGAAGACACTACGGACGCTCTCCTAACGAAGATGCTGACTCCGACTCCTTACAAGGTGCCGGAGAAGACCAAGAAGGCCAAGGGAACCCGAAAGAGTTCCCGACGCCAGGTGTTATCGGACTCATCGTCCGATAACTCCGCGACGTAGTCCTCCCCCGAAGACGAGGAGGAAGATGAAGATGCTCCCCCTTCAGTTGGGGGAGACAAGAAAAGGAAGGCCGCCCCGACCGGGGGGCCGAAGGGTCCAAGAAGGGGAGAACCCTCCTTCCGGATTACTCCACCACCGTCGCCGAAGGCGAAGACGAGTGGCTGCTTAGGGCCAAGCCCCTAGCGAAGTCATAAGTATTCGGATACCAGAGTAACTCATAGCATACCTTCGTTGCACTGCTTCCCCTAACGCCGAATATGATTATACAGATCGCCCCAAGCCCATATCGACGTATCTTCGTCGGGCCGCTCCTTGGACTCGTCGGATATGGATAGCGATCCACTTCCGACCGCCACCTCCCCGTGCCCTACGGACAATACCGAGGTATTGTCTCAAGAGGCACTGGGTCGAGGGGAGACAATCCCAGAGGCGCCTCAAGGCGACCTTCCGGACTCCAGGAGCAGAGGCAGTAAGGCTCCCGATGGCTCCGATTTCGGCCCTCAGCCGAACACCACGCCGGAACGCCCAGTGGTTCCGGACTCGGGCAGGCGGCCTCCTTCCAAAAGGGGCAAGACCCCTGTGCCGGTGACCTCTGCCCATCTAGGGGCATCGGACAATCTGCTGGGAGCGCTTCGCAGCGCTTCCGTCGACAAAGAGCACCGCACTATTATGAGTGCGGTGATCCAGAAGGTTCAGTCCGCCAAGAGCGGACTGACTGAAGCGTGTGCCAGCCTTCTAACAGGCTTTGAGGTAAGTATTTGAAATATAGGGACAATATTATCGCATAGACAGTAGCCCCTGATGCTCTGTTCGGTGCTCACAAAGAAAAGCCGAATAGAGGATCAAACAATATCACAGGAGTCTAATATAAGTATGTCTATATGCATATGCAGGCTTCGCTGCTGGCCTCTGCCGCAGTGACTGCGGAGGTTGCCGCACTGAAGCAGGACCTCGAAGGGTCCAAGGAAGAGCTCGGCCTTACCAAGAGGCAGCTCGAGGAGAACAAAGGTAAGTAGTACCTAGTCTATGGATATATATAAAAAGATACGATTGCAAAATGACAGGATCATCGTAAATTTGCCAGGGGCCATGACCGAGGTGGCGATCCTGAAGCAAGCGCTATCCGAGGCCGAAAACAAAGCGGCCCAGGAGCGCACCGAGCGGGAAAAACAAGAGGCACGGGTGGGCGAGGTGCAGCAAGAGCTCCACGCTCTCGTGACGAAGTACGAGGCATTGGAGCTTGACTTGAAGACGCGAGAGTCCGAGCTTGCCGCGGCCCTTGAGAGTGCAAAGAGTGCCAAGGCTGAAGCACAAAAGGCTTTCCAGGAGATTGATGCGATGAAGAAGATAGAGGCGGGTAAGGCATTCTATATGCAAAGCAAGCATGTGAAAGTAAATTACTTGTTACCTACCCGAATCCGGAGCTCTCCAGGAGCATTCGCAGATTTGCCCCGCAGCGTGTCGGATGCCGCACAATTTTACCAGGCCGAGGAGGGCAGCTCAACGGAGAAGATGTTCTGGTCTCAGTATACTGAGATCGAACACCCGATGCCTCTGAGCGACCAGCTGAAGCAACTGGTCGAGCTGCACAAGGCGGCCGAACAGTCCATGAAGGGCTTTATAGTCCGGATGTGGCCTGGTGACGCCCTTCCCAATATCTACTTCGGCCTGGTGAGGCGGTTTGTGGATGCCTGCCCACGGCTGGAAGTCATCAAGCGGTCCGTCTGCATCGAAGGTGCACACCAGGCTTTCGCCCGTGCAAAGCTGCACTGGGCCAAGATGGACGCCGTGAAGCTGGTGAAGGAAAGGCCGCCGCAGGGCAAGGAGCATCGCTACCCCGAGATGTATTATGAGGGTGTCCTGAAGGGTGCCCATCTTGTAGCGGACGAGTGCGCAAAAGATGTAATATTTGAGTAAACTAGCTCGTGTAATCCCGTATTATGAAAACTTGTTCATATGCGCTATGCAATGCTTGTTTGAATTTAAAATACTGCCTTCTGTTCGGCTGTTTATCAAATCTAAGAGATGGCTAGTCGTCGGCTTCTACCCCCATGCCACGAGTGCTGGGGTGTTCGGGATAAACCTGAGCACTCTTGTTCCCATTGTTGGGTCCTTCGAGGGAGGTGCTCAGCACAACGAACAAGGCAATTGGACTATAATGCGTTATCACTCTCACTTAGCCATAGAATTCTATAATTTTCAATTTCGGTGAAGCCCCTAGTATTCTGAAGGCCAAATTTGGGGCGCGATACACGCCTTAAGCCGGACAGGGCCGACTCCTCGCTCTAAGCGGCATAAGTCTTTAGGGACTTGAAACCTCTCGAACAGCGACCAGTCTCTCGCCTTATCATGACAGTCAGTTTTAGCTTTCTCTACTGAGGTGCTTAGCCCAGCAGAACCGAGGCACAATCGCAGTAGTTCTCCCAGTGCTACCTTAGCCGATATAGCGGAACATAAGGTACAAAAACATGGGAGCCGGGCAAACCCAACTATTGACCCAAGACATGATTCGGAGCTGATGCATATAATGCCATAAGTTCGGGGTGCCGCACTGTCAAAAGTGTTTCGACTTCTCACGCCGTATTAGGGGGTATGCTTAAGCCCCTAGCGTATTGGCTGTACCAGAGTGTACGGGTGCTAGATGTCATGAATGAACATATATATATATAGAAAGGAAGAATGCAATAATAGTCTTAATGCTATGCATTGTTTATTTAAAAAGGTGCGTTAAAGCAGAATGATACAAGTAGTGCGATAAGCAAAAAGTAGGACTATTTGACATGTCCCTTCCAAGGGCAAGCTGAGGAATAGTATTAAATCAAATATTTCACTCGTTATCGCAATCCACCTGGGAGTTCCATGGTGTGACGTAGCTTTCTGCCTCCTTGGTTGCTGCATCATGTGTTCGACAATCATGCTGCCGGACAGGGTTTCCAGAGATTAAAGTCCTGAAAGAGAAAAATAACAAAGCGGGAAGCCCCTAGTGCGGTTTAAGCCGTGTCTTGGGGCATGCCGTAGTTGTGCCCCCCTCCCCGCCTGTGCCCATGGTATTTTTAATGCGTAATTATGTACCCATGGCATGGATTTCGCCGTTTGGCTAGGACCGGGGTGGGGGCCACATTGCTATGCGAGCTTGGGACGTGCCAGGCGGTCCAGTTGCTGATTACTCCGGGCGCGCTTGAAGGTGTCCGGGTTCTTAATCACCGAACCAGTGGATTGCCTTAAGAGGCTGCTTTGCGCTTCCGCTGCGAGGGCCTCAGTGTGCTCCTCCGTGCGGAGAGAGCGCTCTGTGTTTCCATTGACTGCTATGACCCCCCAAGGTCCTAGAATCTTGAGCTTGAGATATGCATAATGCGGTACCGCATTAAATCTAGCGAATGCGGATCCCCCGAGCAGTGCATGGTAGTCATTGTGGAACAGGACTATGTCCAAGATTAACTCTTCGCTTCGGAAGTTATCTGGGGATCCGAAGACCACTTCCAGTGTGACTAAGCCTGTGCAATGGGCCTCTACACCTGGTATGACAGCTTTAAAGGTCGTTTTTGTGGGTTTGATCCTTGAGGGGTCTATACCCATTTTGCACAATATGTCCTCATAAAGTAGGTTCAGGCTGCTGCCGCCATCCATAAGGACTCGAGTGAGGTGAAATCCATCAATGATTGGGTCTAAGAGCAATGCGGTGAATCCGCCATGATGGATACTAGTGGGGAGGTCTCTGCGGTCGAAGGTGATTGGGCAAGAAGACCATGGGTTGAACTTTGGGGCGACTGGCTCCAACGCATATACGTCCCTGAGCGCACGCTTCCGCTCCCTCTTGGGGATGTGGGTTGCATATATCATGTTCACCGTCCGCACTTGTGGGGGGAACCTCTTCTGTCCTCCGGTGATCGGCTGCCGGGGCTCCTCCTCGTCATCTCTATGTGACCCCTTACCTTTGTTTTCGGCATTTATCTTGCCGGCCTGCTTGAACACCCAACAATCCCTGTTAGTGTGGCTGGCTGGCTTGTCGGGGGTGCCGTGTATTTGGCACGAGCGATCGAGTATACGGTCCAAACTGGACGGGCCCAGAGTGCATCTTTTGAATGGCTTTTTCCGCTGACCGGGTTTAGAGCCTTTGAATCCGGCATTGACTGTCGTATCCTCGGTATTGTCGCTGTTAATGCGGCGCTTATGTTTGTTGCGACGTGACCTACCATTTCCATCCTTAGTATCCGAAGTACCATGGTTCTTTGATATGTTATTGCTGCGAGCCAGCCAGCTGTCTTCTACCGCACAAAAGCGGGTCATGAGTGTCGTGAGGGCTGCCGTAGATTTTGGCTTTTCCTGACCAAGGTGCCGGGCGAGCCACTCGTCACGGATGTTGTGCTTAAAAGTTGCTAGGGCCTCTGCATCCGAACAGTCAACGATTTGATTTTTCTTTGTTAGGAACCGTGTCCAGAATTGCCTGGACGATTCCTCTAGCTGCTGAATTATGTGGCTCAAGTCATCGGCATCTGGTGGTCGCACATAAGTGCCCTGAAAGTTGTCGAGGAATGCAGCTTCCAGATCTTCCCAACAGCCAATGGACTCTGCTGGCAAGCTGTTGAGCCAATGCCGAGCTGGTCCTTTGAGTTTGAGTGGGAGGTATTTGATGGCGTGTAGGTCATCACCGCGGGCCATGTGGATGTGCAGGAGGAAATCCTCGATCCATACCGCAGGATCTGTTGTGCCGTCGTATGCTTCTATATTTACCGGTTTGAAACCCTCTGGGATTTGATGATCCATTACTTCGCCTGTGAAGCATAAGGGGTGTGCGGTGCCTCTGTACTGGGCTATGTCGCAACGCAGCTCGAATGAGTCTTGCCCGCTGTGTTCGGCCCGGCCGGACTTACTTTTACTATATCCGGCATGACGATTATCGTCTCGCATAGTGGTGCGCCCTCGTGATCCGTAGATCGATCTTGCATGTTTTGCTTTGTCCTCCAATACGTCGCGCGGGTCTGGCATATTTCCCCATGCCTTTTTATTTGAATGGCGTCGGGGTGCGGGCTGAGCTTTTGGCTGGAATGTCTCTCTGTCGTGGCCACGAGGTGGCCGATTAGCCGCGTCATACACCGGGGATGTAGGTTTCTGTGCTTCCTCCTCCAGTCGGGGTAGCAACCTGCACTTTGGGTAACTCTTGTAGGGGCGTTCGAATTTATATTCCTTGGCCGCCAGGACTTCAGTCCATCTGTCAGCTAGCAAATCTTGATCAGCTTGAAGCTGCTGCTGCTTTTTCTTAAGTCTATTTGCCATGGCTATAAGCCGGCGCTTGAAGCGCTCTTGTTCGACGGGATCCTCTGGCACGATGAATTCGTCATCGTCGAGGCTTGCCTCGTCTTCGGAGGGGGGCATGTAATTATCATCCTCCGCCTCTCCATCTGCCGCTCTCTCAGGAGGGCTGGCTTCTCCATCCTCCTGCCCTAAATCTTGCTGGAGGGGATTGTTGCCGTCTTCGGCACTGTCCGGAGTGCTATTATCTCCTGTGCCGATATCACCGCTTTTGCCTTGGCGGGACTTAGAGCAGCGCCGCTGACGCCGGCGCATGGGTTACTTCTTGGAGGGGTCATCCTCCGTTGTCTCGTCGCCATTACCTTCTTTGGGTGTGTCTACCATGTATATATCATATGATGAGGTGGCTGTCCAGTGCCCTGTGGGTAGTGGTTCCTCTTCGTCTCCTGCATCGTCGTCCATACCGTCGATGTCTTTGGAGTCGAAGTCGAGCATGTCGGTTAAGTCGTCGTTAGTGGCTACTAGGTGGGTGGTGGGTGGGCGGCGAATTTCTTCGTCATCCGCATCCCAATCCTGCCAGACATAGTTCAGCCAGGATCCTCTTGACAAGTAGAGAGACCTTAATGAGTTCAGTATGTCGCCGAAGGGCGAGTGCTGGAAAATATCCGCGGAGGTAAAATCCATGATCGGCGCCCAATCGGTTTCGATAGGAACGGGCGCAAGCGGTTTGGAGTCCATGGCCGGAGAAGGATCCGACAATTTGGCAACACGGGTCTCGTGAAGGGTAAGGTCGATATTCGGCTCGATCGCCGCTGAGGATACGACCTCCGTGACGGGGTCTATCCACCCGTCCATGGATGGCGCAACTGGCTCCGAATTGAGGCTTGGAGCGGCTGCCGGTGTGATCTCCTGAATATGGTCCGATGGTAGAGCTAAATCGTACTCATCGTGACCACGTGGCGCACAAGGCAGGGCTCGTATCCGTCGAAGATCAAGTCTCCGCGAATATCGGCCATGTAATTTAAGCTTCCAAACCTGACCTGGTGGCCAGGGGCGTAACTTTCGATCTGCTCCAGATGGCGAAGCGAGTTGGCCCGTAGTGCGAAGCCGCCGAACACAAAGATCTATCTGGGGAGAAAAGTCTCACACCGAACTGCATCGCTATCGATGATAGTAGGAGCCATCAAGCCTAACTGCGACGACAGAGAGGAACTCTCAATGAAAGCACCAATGTCGGTGTCAAAACTGGCGGATCTCGGGTATGGTGTCCCAAACTGTGCGTCTAAGGCGGATGGTAATAGGAGGCAGGGAACACAATGTTTTTACCCAGGTTCGGGCCCTCTTGATGGAGGTAAAACCCTACGTCCTGCTTCATTTATTCTTGATGATATGAGTATTACAAGAGTTGATCTACCACGAGATCGGAGAGGCTAAACCCTAGAAGCTAGCCTATGGTATGATTGTATGTTGTCCTATGGACTAAAACCCTCCGGTTTATATAGACACCGGAGGGGGCTAGGGTTATACAAGGTCGTTTACGAAGGAGGATATATCCATATCCGTACTGCCTAGCTTGCCTTCCACGCCAAGTAGAGTCCTATCCGGACACGAGACGAAGTCTTCAATCTTGTATCTTCATAGTCCAACAGTCCGTCCAAAGGATATAGTCCGGCTGTCCGGAGACCCTCTAATCCAGGACTCCCTCAGGGCGGCAGGAGTAACCAGAGAAACCCCATGTTCTATTTGACACATAAATGGGTATAGATGACTAACCAGCTGACCGTCGTCGTCGGAGTGGTCACCGGAGTCGTTGCCGGAGTGGTCGTCGGAGTCGTCGCTCAAGTGGTCATCAGAGTCATCACCGGGGTCATCACCAGAGTCGGTGTGGAACTCCGCCTCCGGTTGTGGAAGCTCGACGCTATCGACAACGTCAGGGTGCAGCGATAACTCGCCGGTGGTGACGGCAACCTCTGTCTCCATCTCCACGCCGTGCTCCGGTGCTTTAGCAGCCCCGACGTCGCCACTCCCTCTGATGGGGTGCTTTGGCGGCATCCTCATACAGTGACGGCTTTGAGGACTGAGAGCGGTGTCGAGGATCCAAGCGAAGAGAGGATTGTGTGTGTGGAGAGGATGGGGGGTACAGCCGCTCGGGCGCACCATAAATATGGAGTAGCGGGAGTTGTGGGAGACAGACGGGCGGTGGTCAAACCGATGGCTCGCCTCCCCGGTGAGCCTACGCACCAGACTACTAGCATGCCAAACAAAGTTTCACACAGCTAGTTGCACGCCTACCGATGACACTATGCAGCAAGCACGCCTCCGTCAATTCACAAACCTGCACGCACGCCTCCCCGTCTGCCTGCGAGGCGGACTGCTCGCATGCATCCCGTCAACTCACGCCTGCTCGCACGGCACATAGGTCGCGCGGCGACACGTATATTGTTTTCTATTTGGATGATTAATGTTGTCACTTTATATTATTGCTTAACCGAATCATGGAACATATCCATTGTTGGTCTAGCGCTCACGGTTCGAATAAATAATCTGTTTGGGATATTGGTTCCCAATAATTAATAATCTCCCATTTGTAATTAGAAAAAGATTACATCAAAACTGGCCTCAAATTTGACAAAAAAAGAACAAGGCCACTTTGTATTGGTGTCCATATGACAACACGATAAGTTTCATGAACTTCAGGTAAGTTTTCGATGTACTAGAATTTAAAAATCAAGATTCTCAATGTTCGAAATTTGTTGCACGGGGAGTAAACATGCACCTAGTGAGACACATATGATTTTGCAATCCATTTAGGTGCACTGTCAAATGTGCATGTAGCTCAAATATGATTTTTGCACATTATACCTGTAGAAAATCAATCAATTAATGTACTAAAATGTCTTAATGATCTCTGTGATTTTTTGGAAATTAAAATGTCCCTCCTTTGGTAACATATGTTCACCATGGTGTAATTAATTTAACATGCATCGTAGTTGCGGTGGATTTGTTGTGTGTGTGGGTGTGTGCGTCTGGGGTGGCAGGTGGCTCGCAGTACACTATGAGTTTGAGACACCGCGTGGGTTGGCCGTTTTGTTAGGCAGGCCGGTGCCACATCAGAGTTGTGAAATCTTTATTTAAAACATTACACAACCCTTTCATACATACGTATTTTGGCCACATGCAGTTGATGGTTGTCCTACAAGACACTCGATACTCGCGTGTGACGCTTTCTGTGGGCCCGTGAGGTCGTCGTACATCACTTTGACGAACAGTCAGTAGTGAGGTTAATTTGACCAGCAAGGTAGAATCTTTTTTGTTTGTGTTATGGTGGTATATAGTACGCGTCGAAGAGGTGGGAGGGGGCTAGCATATATACTACACGTACGCGTCCGTGAACAAGTACACCTCACTCAGTGTCGGGACTTTTTGGTTTCCGAGGCATGTGCCACATCAAAATTGTGAAATTGGCTATTCAAACATCACACAACACCTCTTTGGGCCACATGCATGCACGTGGTGGTTATCCTGGCTAGCACACGCACGTGTGATGCATTTTGGGCATGTGGCACATCAAAGTTGTGCATTTTGGCACATCAAAGCAGTGGTGGTTATCCTCTCGCACACACTTAAGCGGTTATCGGCGATATCGATGCTTTCCATTTGTGGGCTCGCTCGGTCCATCACTACTTTTTGCCTGACAATAAGAGAGGTTAATTTGACTTAGGAGGGGATTATTATTTTTGCTTGTAATACGGTATATATATATAGGTCATGCTTTGGGATGACATGCATGATATAGTTTGAGCACACACACATGCATGTGTACGCATGAATCCCTCCCATCGAGTCGAAGTGGCTAGTACAATGACACGTCATGAACCGATCTCGCTCTGTGTGGGGAGCTAGTGTACGATTTTTATGCACGCGCCACATCAATGTTATGAAATGGTATTCAAACATCCACACATGCATTACCTCCATACATATGCATGTAGTGGTTGCCTTCGAATGGTACACTCCCTCGCGTGGTTATCGGCGACAAGCCTACATATTCGTGGGCCCACGTGGACATCCATGATCACCTTGACCAACAACAAGATAGGTTACCATGGTGGATTCTTCATTTGGTTCGTGTTATCGTACTATAGGTCATGGTGAGATTCAGACCTTAAGTTTGAGTGCATATTCTATGCACGCATGCATGCATGAATCACCGCCGTTGGCTTGAAATGTGGTGTAATATACATATGCATCGTCAACCTAAACCTCACTTAGTGTGGGGATTTCTAGTTTGAAATCACGGTGCCACATCAAAGTTGTTCCATTGTTACTCAAAACACACCTCTTCATACATATGTTTGGGCCACACACATGCAGTGGTTGTCTTCGGGGACTAGCTACTTGCATGATTATTGGCGAGCTAGCCCATCTCCGGGGTCGCATGGACGGCCATCACTTTGATAAACAACAAGAGAGAGGTTGTACGACCAAGGTGGATCATTCTTCGTCCATTTTACGACCCATCTTGGTGAGATATGCCTCTCTGGCCCGTCGACAGAAAGTGTGTGTGTGTGGGGGGCGGGGTTGCAACTTCGCACTTTCCTAGGTGAACCTCGGTATGCATTCATAGCTTAATTTGGATTCCCTTCGTGGCGACACGAGGGGGTGGGGGCATGCTCATAGCTTAGGATTCCCTTCGTGCCGACACGAGGGGGGCTGCTAGCTACTTCGCACTTTGCTAGGTGATCCTCAGTTGGCGGGCATGTGTGTTCATAGCTTAGGATTCCCTTCGTGCCGACACGAGGGAGGGGTGGGGGGACTACTAGCTACTTCACACTTTGCTAAGGTGTTGGGGGGCATGCATTCATAGCTTAGGATTCCCTTCGTGCCGACACGAAGGAGGGGGCTGCTAGCTACTTCGCACTTTGCTAGGTGAACCTCGGTTGGGGGGGCATGCATTCATAGCTTAGGATTCCCTTCATGCCAACATGAGGGAGGAGGGGGGCTTCTAGCTACTTCACACTTTGTTAGGTGAACCTCGTTTGGGGGGAGGGGCATGCATTCATAGCTTAGGATTCCCTTCGTGCCGACACGAGGGAGGAGGGGGGCTGCTAGCTACTTCGCACTTTGCTAGGTGAACCTCGGTTGGGGGGGCATGCATTCATAGCTTAGGATTCCCGTCGTACCGACACGACGGGGTGGGGGCAAGCAATACCGTGCGCTTTGCGAGATAGGTGCCACATCGAAGTTGCATTTGGTATTTGAAAATCAAACCACCCTTTTCATATATAAATTTGGTCCACATGCAAGTGTGTTCGTGTTCTGACCCTCTCCCGTGTCATTTTTCGCCAAATTTATGAACATTAGAAAAGTCGGATGACGCAACAGACACGGTTCACTCAAACTAACCGTGTGCCATGACGGTGCCCCTGTCACGCAGACATCCGCACAGTACATTGGGCTCCATGAGGCTCCCCCTCTCAAAAATATCTACCCGCCTCGAGGGTTTTTTTGTTTCATAACACACGGTTGTTATCTCCGGACCGTGTGCGATGTTTCTTGTTCCCAATCCTGCCCGCATCCCTACAAAGTATCTGTCCGCCTCGAGGGTTTTTCTGTTTCCTAACACACGGTCGTTATCTCCGGACCGTGTGAGATGGACTATCATCAAAATTTTCAATAGCCCCGGCATTTCACTCCCGCGTTTGACTCCCGCGTATTAAAATTTTCAGTACCCGCGTCATTTCCTCAAACTCCCCCCGCTCCCCCACAAACACCAAAACCTCCTCGGGCGTGCATGCCCACACACACACCCCTCCCTCGCTCAAAACCCTAGCAAGGTCCCCGCCGTCGCTGCCGCAAGGCCTCCATTGTCAACATCTGCCGGTTTACCCATGCAGCTTACCCACTAATCTCCATACCCAGGCCGCCCTGAGTTTCTTAGATGATGCCTGCCAAACGCCCCCTTTCCCACAGATCCCCATCCCCATCCCCCACTCTAGAGCATCGCAGCCTAAGCCCGACTACGCTTCCTGTGGAGCTCGAGGAGCGACTGGCCCAAAAGAGGTGTATCGCGGTCTCGTCGCCTGACGTCGCCGAGCAAGCTGACGACCATTACTGCCGGCAAGCACTCAAGCAGCGGACATGTATTGGCCACCAGCTACGACATCGAGGTCATGGACAGCGACGGCCTGAGGCGGGCTATATCATAGGTTAAGTGGCCCACCCCAACCCCTAGGGTTCAACCGCCGTCGATCTCATCCATGGCCCCGCCATCGATCTCCTCTGGATCGCTGTCAACAATTTGCCATCATACATCCCCTTCGAGCCCCTTTTGTAATTTCTGAAGGACACGTTTTGCGATGCTGGCTTGGGATCCACAGCTTCCAAGTCAGACCTCATCGACGGCGACCACGAGGAGGGCACCCTCTCCGGCTCTTCCAAGGGGAAAGAGCCCATCTTCTTGTAGCGACCCAAGACCGACGCTTCAAAGGACTTCCATATATTTCATGTTCGCCACGTGTTTTATTTTGTTTGTTGCATTATCAGAATTATTTTTGCATATTTCATTACTCTATGTTGATGCCATGCATGATGAGTGCCATTGTCATATTCGATTCTTGCATCATGCTCATCATTTGTTATATTACATGTGCCATCCTTGTTGTTGCCATGTTCATCTCGCTTTGTTATGCTTCATGATTTTGATGCGCCTCTTGTAATTCTATTGCATTGCATCATGATCATCATGCCTTGTTTTGCATATTTAAGTCTTGTTGTGTGATCTTGTGTGGAATCCCCTCTTCTTCTTATCTCCACCTCATTCATGCAACATACCCATACCAGCAACCATTCGTCAAGTTCACCCAAGTTTCTATCCCATCCAAACTTCTCGTTTCTTCTTTATTCCATTTATTTTTCTTGTGACATTTTTCTAGTTCAGGAAAATGTTCAACCTTTTCCAATAAATCCTACGTAATGCCAAGACCACCTCCTACAATTTTTAGGTCGTCTGGAAGTGTTTTGGTTGGGCTATGGACTTATTCGAGTTTGAGTTATTTTGAAACTTGCATAAATTTGCAGCCCCTAAAAATTTCCAAGACATTTTATTCAAATATTGGATAAAACCAGGAGTACATGGATATGTTTCTATCCGCATATTACTTTCCAAACTCCCCATCCTTTTCCTTTTCTAAACCTGGAGATTTAAATTTTCAGAATAAGAAACAAAAGGGGAGAAGGCTGAGGGAGTCCTGGACAAAGGGGTCCTCGAGCGTCCGGCCTGTTAGCCATGGGCCGGACTAATGGGCTGTGAAGACACGAAGACCGAAGACTGCACCCGTGTCTGAATGGGACTCTCCTTGGCGTGGAGGGAAAGCTTGGCGATCGAATATGTAGATTCCTTTCTTTGTAACCGACCTTGTGTAACCCTAGATCCTCCCGGTGCCTATATAAACCAGAGGGCTTAGTCCGAAAGAGAGATTCATCATCATAGCCATACAAGCTAGACCTCTAGGGTTTAGCCATTACGATCTTGAGGTAGATCAACTGTTGTAATACTCGTATTTATCAATAACAATCAAGCAGGACGTAGGGTATTACCTCCATAGAGAGGGCCCGTACCTAGGTAAACATTGTGTCCCCTGTCTCCTATTACCATCGACCTTGGACGCACAGTTCGGGACCCCCTACCCGAGATCCGCCGGTTTTGACACCGACATTGGTGCTTTCATTGAGAGTTCCACTATGCTGTCGACGAAAGGTTCGATGGCCCCTTCAATCGTTAATAGTGACGCTATCCAAGGAGAAACTTTCCTCCACGGACAGATCTTCGTGTTCGGCGGCTTCGCGCTGCAGGCCAACTCATTTGGCCACCTGGAGCAGATCAATAGCTATGCTCCTGGCCATCAGGTTAGATTTGGGATTTTGAATTACGTTGCGGACATCCGTGGAGATTTGATCTTCGCCGGAATCGAGATCGTGGCGATCGTGGCGACCGCTCCTGGTCACCTGGTCAGGAGAAACATGATCTAAATCTATCGTCAGACCGCATCCAGGAGATAGCTCTTGTGACAACTTTGGCCTTAGATCCAGAGCATGCTGCGGCATCCAAGGATTGGAGGCTCAACCCCACCATGGAGGCCACAGATTCCCAGGCGTTGGAGCCGCACATGGACTGAAACTCACACAATATTCTTGTCACTAGAACATCGGACTCGTCTCCGGGTGTAAGTTCTAAACCATGTGAGTCCACGGATGCCGAACTTGATCTTTTATTGATCTTCGAGTTTAGCGCCACAGACATCTTCCAGCAGTCGCCCTTGGGCAATGTGCTAAGCTGATTAAAGAACCTGTCCTTGGCGGGGGACTCACAGCCGAACTATATCCGGTTTGAACTAGAAGCTGATGATAGGGAATTTTGCTCCCCACCCACCACCCACTTTATAGCCAATGTCGAAGACTTAACCGACATGCTCGATGAAGGCTCCAATGACATCGACTGTATGGACGATGATGCCGGAGAAGAAGAGGCCCAGGACCCGCCGTTCACCAGACGCTGGACGGCCACTACCTCGTATGATGTGTACATGCACTACAAAAAAATACACTTCCATGATGATACGTGTTTGTCACAGTAGGTTGCTTTTTTTGTCATGCATGTACATCCATGACAAATTTATGATAGAATCAAGATAGTCATACCTGTGCTGTCATAGAAGTGTTCCATGACATTACCAAAATTATCATCACGGAAGTGTCCACTTCCATGACGATAAATCGCGCGTCACAGAAGTGCTTTCGTCAAGGGTGACCGACACATGGCATCCACCGTAACGGAACGCCGTTAAGCTATCGGGTCGGGTTTTGGATCCGATAACCCGTTAACAGCCCCGACCAATGGGGATTTTCCACGTGTAAAATCATCATTGGCTAGACGAAAGACGTGTCGGCTCATCGTTGGGACAGATGTCATCCACTCATAAACAGGAGGCGCCTATGATAGGTCGACACATGGCACGGCCCAATAGTGGCCCATTCCGGTGAAAAAGGCCGGCCCAGTAAAAATTAGCAGGCCGGCCCATATAAGACCTACTTGTGTCAGGTCCATTTAAGCCCACGGCCCATACGAGATGTGCCAATTCGGCCCGTTAAAGATTTGACACCATTGCAGCCCATCGTCAGTTCGAGCCCGTTAACAGCCCGCTATATATTTGGGCTCAATATCAGCCCGATGAGATTTCGGCCTGTTAACGACCCATTTAATGGATGGGCCAATTTTCAGGATGTACATCTTTCGGCCTTTTAGCGACCCATTTAAATGTTGGGCTAATTTCCGGCCCGGTGAGTCTTTCAGCCTGTTGACGGCCCATAAATCTGATGGGCCATTTGTAGCCGGACCTGAGTTTCGGCCTTTTAGCGGCCCATTTAAGTGTTGGGCCAAGTTCTGGCCCGGTGTCACTTTCAGCCTATTGATGGCCCATAAATTAGATGGGCCAATTGTAGTCGGACCTGAGTTTTGGCCTTTTAGCGACCCATTTAAGTGTTGGGCCAATTCCCGGCCCTATGTGCCTTTCGGCATGTTAACAGACCATAAATGAGTTGGGCCATTTGTAGTCAGACCTTAGTTTTGGCCTCTTAATGGCCCTTGCGCTTCATGGTCCAATACCAGCACGGTTTCTCTTTCATCCTGCTAAAGGCCCACAACACAGTTGGGCCGTTTACAATACAACCTGACTTTCAGCCTCTTAGCGGCCCATGCTCTTCATGGTCCAATACAAGCCCGTTGTCTCTTTCGGCCTGCTAAAGGCCTACAGTATAGTTGGGCCATATGTAGCCCAAACTTAGTAACGGCCTGTTAAATAAATTGGTGCCACCTATTGCCCGCTTCGATTTCGGCCTGTTAACGACCCGGGAGGTAAGAGGGCCGACCATTAACTTTCGGCCTATTAATGGCCCATTAACTTAATGGGTCCACTAAAGTTCATTCATGCCTTTAGGCCAAATTAGATAATTTGAGCCCATTACGACAAGCAAAGGTACGACATACAGGGAATAACGTTGCACATCCAGAATATATTACAGGAAATTACATCCACTAGGCAATCAAAGATTGATGCCAGTGCAAATAAATGAGCAGAACCTAACCATCTACAACGTCACAATCTACAACCTCAGCACAAATGACACCCATAAGCATGTGGACAAGTTCTTGCTGCTTTGCCACACTGTCTCTGAAAACATTGATCAGTTGTTGTGTCGCACGACTCTGCACCTCTAATTCATCCACCATTTCTGTCATTGCTTCAGCCATTAATTGGTTCACAAACATACATTTATTCTGTCGCATTCGAGACAGAGGATACTGAACAGATTCAGATGGAGATTTTGGCAGGCTTGTATTATTGATAGTGGAGAGTGTCTTGAGCACTGCATCATAACATAAATTAGGACGGCAACCAAATAGATTAATCATGAGTTATTGCCATATTACCTTGCCTAGATTTACTGGAAAGAAACAATGGGCTTGCCTTGCTGTTTTCAGAGTTTGTCTTCTTATCTTTAGCAGCCTGCACAAAATTAACACACTAGCATTGCTATCATTGGCCAAGTCAGATAATAGGAAAGCAACATTGACACAGCAAACATTTGGGCAAGTAGCCTACACCAAATTAACAAAATATGGCACGGCTATCATCAGCCAGGTAAGGTAATACGAAAGCAACATTGACACAGTGATTGAATGGGCAACCAGAGAAGCACTACAATTCAGTAATGTGCGTGATATGAGATAGCACATTCATGCAGCTCAGTACGCAAAACTACCAGGCAGTTTTCCTTACAAAAATCAACATTGGCGCCTTTAACATTTCGCTACAACTAATTTTAGATCAGATAAAGGCTAGATTCAGGCCGATTAACAAAATACATGTTGATGTAAAAATATAGTGATATACAACAGGTACTTACATCAGCACTGGAGCACAGAGAATTCCCGCAAGATATTTTCCTCGAATACGATCCCAATGGAGGAAGTCTTGTATCGTTTAACCTTATTTTCTAAAAGAGAGACGGGTAAGAAACATGTAGAAAATATGATCAGAATGCTATAAAATTTCATGATGCGAGGATACGCACACGCTTCTTAGAATGGAGTTGACATTCTTTTGCTGGACTAGAGCGGACTAGTTCTTTGGCCACTGGAATCTTCTTATTATCAGTGGGAGTTAGGTTTCTCTATGCTGGAGCAGTATCTATGAAAAATGGAGTTGGTTTATTATCTCCTGGCGTTTGGATCTTTTGCAAAGACCTGGTTTGTAACCCTTCAGATTCTAACATAGCCGTCTTCCCCTTGCATGCCTTATATAGAAGAATGGTGCTTCAATTATAAAAAAAATGCTATAGCAGAGATGGAATAGGTACTGAAGAATAGAAAGGCATGACATATTGACATGTATTCCCTCCATCCAGAAATAAATGGATGGGTCTAGGCGTATTTCAGTTCTAGATACATACAGTTTGATCCATTTCTGCGACATGTAATCCGGGCGGAGGGAGTATGACGTAAGAGCTAGGGATACGACAGGACAACACAGTAAAAAACACTGAAAACCCACTTCAGAACCAAAGTAATCAAATCCACTGATATGAGATATTACACTCATGCCGCTCAGGATGCAAGACTACCAGGCAGTTTTCCTTACAAAAATCAACATTGTGGCCTTTAATCATGCATTTTGCTACAACTAAATTTAGATCAAATAAAGGTTGGATTCACGCCGATTAAGAAAATACATGCTGATGTAAAAATATAGTGATATACAACATGTACTTACATCTGCATTGGAGTACAGAGAATTCCTGCAAGAATCTTTCCTCACAGACGATACCAGTGCAGAAATTGTTCTATCTGTTAAGCTTATTTTCTAAAAGAGAGATGGGTAAGAAACATGTAGAAAATATGATCAGCATGCTATAAAATTTCATGATGCAAGGATACGCATATGCTTCTTAGAGTTGAGTTGACATATTTTTGCTGGACTGGAGCAGACTAGTTCTTTGGCCACTGGAATCTGCTTATTATCAGTAGGAGTTAGGTTTCTCTGTGCTGGAGTAGTATCTTTAAAAACTGGAGTTGGTTTATTATCTCCTGGCGTTTGGATCTTTTGCAAAGGCTTTGTTTGTAACCCTTCAGATTCTAACATAGTCGTCTTCCCCTTGCATGCCTTGTATAGAAGAATGGTGCTTTAATTATAAAACATGCGGCAGCAGAGAGATGGAATAGGTACTGAAGAATAGAAAGGCATGACATATTGACATGTATTCCCTCCATCCGGAAAAAATGGATGGGTCTAGGCGTATTTCAGTTCTAGATACATCCTTTTTTATCCATTTCGGCAACATGTAATCCGGACGGAGGGAGTATGGTGTAAGAGCTAGGGATACGACAGGACAACACAGCAAAAAAACACTAGTTGAATGTAAAACTATATGCTAGTGGAATACATACAGAAATAACTAAGGCAACATACACGTGTATGATTGGGAAAATAAGATGGCATTGCAATAGAGCACTAGAACAACACTTCAATGTAAAAAACATGGAATGGTAGACAGATGAAGTACATACTGATGAATAACAATGCATAAGATATTCAGAAGCATGATGTCCAAATTAAGCAGATGGCATTGCGATAGAGTAGAATGACAGTACTTAAATTTGAAAACATGTTATCATGAATGGAATAGGTACTGAAAAACAGGAAGGCATGACATATTTACATGCATGATCAGCATGCTAAGCACATGGCATTGTAACAGAGTAGATACACTCCAGGACATTATATGCATGTTGTACCCATATCACAGGCCAAGTTAGAGCAAGGACCTTATGGGGTGAAGAGGATTCATCATCTTTCTGCAAGTCTTCTCAAGAACTACCTTTACATGTTCCATCATATTGGGTATCATTGACATCAAGTTTATTGGCCTTTACATTGCTCTATGAGGTTCTTGTGGATATATCAGTGTGTGCAATTATATCTGACATGCATGGAAGACAACTAGTAGTTAGATTTATGTAATGAGTGCCTATAGGAGAAGACATAAATAGTAGGACTGGGGTTAACTAGCAACAGGTCTCATAAACTAAAGGGAGAACATAGATGAAAGCTACAGAATATGTATCGTTTGTACTCGAGATTAACTAGATGGCACACAAAAGTATTAAAGAACAACATAGGAAACACTAGAAGTGGTATAATACTATAATCACCAGCCTGTGGGATAGCATTGGCTGATGGATGATAACTATGGAACAGTGTTACCTAAAGAACAAGTATCTTAGCTGAACTATGGAACAACGTTAACTCCTGAACAAGACCCGTAAGAGATCAGCATGAATATACAGTGAAATGTGATGATCTATTTTCCATGCTTAGATGAATAACAAAGCCATAAATTTTGCACACAAGTAAGATGAGGGTAAAACCTATCTGGCTGCCATCCATAGGAGTGAGCATCATGTGCTGACTTGTGGATGGCCTTGCAGTTGTCGTGGCTGTGCATGTCGGGCATGCGCATTCGATGCAGGGAACAGTTGAGTGGGGACTATAGCTCCCTTCTGGTGTATGCTTCCCTTGTTGGAGCAGCTGCGGTGAGTTGGAAGACGGTGTGTTTGAAGATGCAGATAACACATAATGTTAAGAATGACATATCTCTTTGATCTGAAGAAATACACTAAGAGATCAACAGCAATGTACGAGAGTGGTCACACGTCTGTTGACTGAAGACTAAATTGGGGTCACATGATTTTATTTTATTTTGGTACTGTCCGATCTACGCCGGATGGCTGGCCGTTTTGTGCCTCCCGGCTGACACTGTTCGGAATCTTCGCCGAAGAGCCAGTGACCAACGGCAGAGCAGCCTGCCTCCGCCATCTGTGGCCCCGGCCAAAACCCCGCTCCCCGCCCACTGCACTGCCGTGGTTCCGCCGCCCCGGGCCAATCCACAAAGACTCCCCGTCATCCAGATCCGGCGGCGGCAGTACCTTCAACCCACACAACTCTAAAAGATAGCCATCTAAGCACTGCTTCCACGGTGAACTTTGCGGACCCGCACCCTTACGTTAGACACCAGCCAACCGGCAGCCTAGGAGCTCCGCCGCCTCGAGGGGTGCTGCTTCCCATTGCAAATCGATTGGCCCAGAATAAAAATTAAGACAATTGATGCCTAAATAAAGTGATTTGAGATGAGGGTGCGACCTATCTGGCGGCATGGTGAAGTAGGCAGGTCCAGCTGCCGAGTCGGTGAGGCCGGCGCGGTTGCAGTGGCGACCGGCGGCAGGGAAAGAGCAATGTCGCGACGGTCGACGGCTACGCCGAAGCAGCACCAGGACTCTGGACGGATCCAAAGTTGGAGCCGCTCCAGCGCCGTGAACAACAGCGGGGGTGAATCGGCTCCGGTACGGTTCACTCGGCCGTCATCAGGCAGCCCCAGCAGCACGGAGTAAGAGGCGCATGGCCTAGTGCATGATGGCAAATGGACAGCGTCTCCGACATTAGGGAGGAGGGTGGCTGTGAAATTGGTGCGGTGGGGGCGCCATGGAGGTGGGGCTGAGGTTTCGCGGCTCGGGAAAAGGGATCTTCCCGGGGAGAAGGTGATTTGGCGCCCACAAGGTATGCATGGGGGCGGGGGGGGAAATTGGGAGGGGAGTGGAACCATGTCTTACGGACGCATTTGTCTGAAATGTGAGGGGGAGTTACAGTTCTACCCTTGCCTATAGGCTTCTCGGCTTGGGTCTGTGTACTAAGGGTCGGGGATAGTAGACTAACTTTCCTTCTCTGGGCGGGAGCGATTTCGGGAGAGGAGGGCGTGTTTTGAACTATAGTGGGCGCGAGCGATTTCGGGCGAGGAGAGCGTGTTTTGAAATAGTGGGCGCGAGCTATTTCGGGCGAGGAGAGTGTGTTTTGCCGACCATTGTTTATGAATTATTCGGCACATGTCATTTCGGCCGAGGAGAAGGCGCGCTTGGATGAAGTTACGAACCTACCCTCGATGTACAACGGGCCAATTGATGCGTGTCCCACATAGGACGGTAATTTTGCGTCTCCCATTTATTTGCTCGGGCGAATTCCACCAAGCAGAGAGGATGTTTAATGGTTCGTTCAAATTTTGGGAGAACGAGCATCCACGTCTACCTTACCAAGTCGATTCGGATCAAATTTTGAAATATTAGCTTGCCACTTCTTTTTTAGATGGAGAGATGATGCTCGGGAGTAATGTGTTTTTACATGCTCGTTGCCAGTGATTTACTATATAACAAAAAGTTGACCCACTCAAAAACGCGAATCAAACCCAAAATGAAATATCTCGATTCAATGAAATAGCTCGTTCAGTTGGTCAAAATAGTGAACTAAATCCAAAATTGAACACCTCAATCGAGTAGCATGTTGTACAGTATTATAGTACTCCATGAACATGTTGAAAGTCAAATTAATGAACTTGTTTGATATACGCATATATCCGTTCATGTGTGGATTGCAGACAACATGTTCTCCAATTTAAATATTTGAATGCAAGTTTATATCGAAACATGGTTTATATCAGTCTTTGATGCATAAAACGCGAGCTCCCCCTCTCCCGGACTCATGTTCTCTCTCTCTCTCTCTCTCTCTCTCGCCAACAATCTTCAATTTTGTCGCACGCATCCGACACAAAAACCTTGTTCGTCCCTCTCCCTTTCTCTCCATCTCTCTCTCTCTCTCTCTCTCTCTCTCTCTCTCTCTCTTTGTGTGTGTGTGGGGGGAGGGGTCTTTCTAGTTCGCATGCATATATACACCATCTATAGATCTCTCTCGCACACTATGTATGATACTCTAGCTAGTCCAAGCTAGATATCTTGGGTGCACTCATCGTACGCACACAGATTCCTTGGCTCTTTGCCTGTAACTCTCTCACGCACCACTATGTCGTCTCAGAGCTCTCCCCCCTCTCTCAAACTCTCCATCCACCTGGGTCACACATACACATGCATATCTCACTCGCACTTGATAGGCCCATCTATAAATCTATCTCTCCCCCTCATTCTCTCTCCATCTCACACGCACACTCACACAATCTCATGCCCAGCTAGCCAAGTATGATGGTCTCTCACTCAACTGTAGGCACACGCAGTCCCCCCTATATGTATATGACTAGCTAATCTTAGTCTCCATCACAAACATGTGCATGGTCTATCTCGGTTTCTCTCGGGGCATCTTTCTATCGCGCACGCACTCCCTCGATCTCCCACCCATATAGTCCCCTCACGATCTCGACGTGATCTCTCTATCACAAACGCACCCTCTCTCCCTCCTCATGCGTCCATGCCATCCATGTGTCCCTCTCGACCTTTGTTCCTTGTTGGCCACACCTCTATTGGACATGTGCTACAGGGGTGTCTCTCTCCGTTGCAAACAATCACACACTAGCTATCTTCATGTATCTCCTCGCCTCGCTTTTCCATCTCGGAGATGCATGCGTGATATGTTCGCATAAGAAATGAAAAAACACACACTCTCTCTCTAATTTATCATTTGTTGTCACTTTCTCTTTCACACACATACTCTTTTTGCACACTTACTCATTCTACTTCACACGCACTTGATCTGTCTCGACCGAGGCACTCTCCTCGGTCCATAGCATATATATTTATTGAAAAGTCAAACATCACAAAGTTTGACCATGTACGTGGAGAAAAAGAATTGCATCTAGTACGGCAAACATATGCCATTAGATTCACCATGAGATGTAGTTTCGTATGATGTATCTTTGGTATTGTAGATATAAATAACATTTGCGTAAACCTGATCAAAGTTTCCAAAGTTTGACTTCTAAAAAATTTACATGCACTGCATTATCGAGCAGATGGAATATCTCTTTCCCCCTCTTAGCTATCTGACGCACCACTTAGCCTTATTGGGGCTCCTCAATCTCTCTCAAACTTTATTGGTCAGTTTGGTTCATGACCTGACCCTCATGCCTTGATGGCCGGTAATGCCTGGTGTGGACGTGAGACGTAAAATATTTTTGCCTGGCCAGGCTTGTGTGGTGCTGAAGCGTTTGGTTCATTCTTGGGCCAGGCAAAGCATCAACGTCCCATCAATCAATCCATGCATCAATTATTTAATGCTAATATCCATCCATGTTGCTGTTAGCCTCGTGGCCACACGACCAGGCATGACGAGGTGTTCGAAATCGGTCGCCTGGGCCAGGCTACTTGCAGTGTCTGGAGTTCAGCCAGGCTAATTAAAGTGCAAGGGAGCCCAGGCTAGGCGGGCTTTCTTTTTCACAGGGTAGCAACCAAACAAGCATGCATGAAATCCAGCCACAACCCCAGGCCTAGGCAAAAGATGCTCAGGACGCAAGCCAAACTGGCCTTATATCTCCTTGGTTCACACATACACATGTCTCACTCGCGCTATACATATAGACCCATCCAACACTCTCCGCCCTTGTTCTCTCTCCATGTGACACGCACCCCCTAAGTACCATAATCCCTCAATCCATCATAGGCACAAGCACTCCCCCCCTCCTAAGTATGATTATCTCTTACTAGCCAACAGGAACACACGTATTGTCTCCTTCCATCCATACGTCTATCTCGATATCTCTCGGGTCATCTTCTATCGCGCGCACACCTTGTCACTCGATCTCCCACCCATGTAGTCCCATCACGATCTCCAGGGGATCTCTCTATGACAAACATACACTCTCTCCTCCCCATGTCTACATTTTCTCCGTACGTCTGTCTCGACCTCTCTCCCTTGTTTGTCAGACCCCTCTTGGCCACATGCTAGCTTAGGGGTCTTGCTCTCTTAGTTCCAAACAACCACAGACTATCTCCTCACCTTGCCTCCATTGTCGAAGATGCATGTGTGATATGTTTGCATAAGACACACACGCTTTTTCTCTACTTTTATCGTGAGTTGTCCATGTCTCTTTCACACATGCACACACACTTTTTTCACTCACTCTCTCTCTCTCTCTCTCTCTCTCTTGTTAGGGACTCTGTCACGTCCATAAGCATATGGATGTTTTGAAAAGTCAAACCTCAGAAACGTTTGACCAGGTATATGTGGAGAAAAACATTTACATCTGGAATGATCATTAGATTCATCACAACATGTACTTACTTCATACTATCATTTATCTTTGATATTGTAGATATAAGTAAGTTCTTTATAAACTTGGTCAAAGTTTCAAAAGATTGACTTAAAAAAATGTTGGAACTACATTATCGAAGGGAGGGAGTAGCTCTTTCTCTCTCTCTGCTATGTCTCATGGGCCTCCCCTCTCACTCAAACTCTCTATACCGACGGATTATACACTCACTATGTCAGCGTATAGCTCCGTATATTGTTTAGTTGACCGGTCAACCAATCCACATGTTGCCTTGTCAGCTCGTGTTCTGTATCTTCGTGTGCTGGCCCATGTGGCAGTGGGTGAAAATAAGTAAACTAGAGGCCCATCTGACACGCGGTGAAGTAAACAAAGTTGAAACCACTCGGGGTAGCACCCCGCATGCTAGTAAATTGAGGGCGCATTGAGGACAAACTTCTTGCGCGCGAAGGACGCGCTCGCGCACAATTCACCACTGCACGGTGGCATGCATAGAAGGACACACTCGCGCACCCCAGCACACAACACACACCAGCACACGTGTACACATCTAGGAGTAGAAGGCCGTGGAAAAATCTGGCGCGATGGCCGCTGCCGGAGCCGTCCACCCCCAATCTTGGTGTTTCGTGCATTGCACGGGCATCTACGCACGGGAAATTATGTCGAACAGGGCTAGTTGTAAGCAGGCTAGCTCTACAGCCATGATGATAGTGACTGCAGACGGTGGGGCTGACTATGGTATGCCGAACACGGCACCTATACTCAGGTGTCATTTTCGGCGTAGGGTCTTGTCACTTCACTGTGAGGAGCAGCACGTAATAATTTGACCAATGGGTAGTACAGTGCTAGTACTCCTACAACTACATTGGTAGTACTACTACTAGTACTAGTAGCACCACCGTCTGGATTTAGGAGTACTACCACGTCCACCGGCACCGAGGAACGTCTCCAGGTAGTATTGCTTGAGGCCTCCTGGGCGAGGGGCCGCTTGGACGACAGCTTCGTCTCCTTGTTCGATGAGGTCCTCGTCGGTTTCCTTGACAAGTTCACCGTCGTCAAGAAGCTTGCAGACGACTTTGATGTAAGCCTCCAACCGACGCGCCCAGGCTCTGCGATGCCCGCCACCCTCAACGGCCACTATGGTAACAACCTCTTCGACACACTGGTGGCCCTGCGATTGCCCGCCGTCGCGCCGGAGAATGTCCACCTCGAGGTCGCGCTCGCCGCGCAGCGCCTAGTGCAGCAAGACACCATCGACATAATCACCCACGTCTAGGCGTAAATCGTCCACAAGGACTACTACATGCATGGGCTAGGACGCTGGCCTTCTTGGAGCGCAGGGCAACCATGGATGGCACTGTTCAGAAGCACGTTGAGCTCGCCGCCAACGCCGCTGCTCCTCACACGTCGGTTGGTGACCCGGCGCACTAGGGCGTGAGGATGTCATTGAACGTTGATGGATCCATATGTATTTTTATCTTTCCGTCAAATCCATGTAGTAGTATATGATACTACAGTAATTATCTTACCTTTCGCATCAACTTCATAATTTTCGTACGTACTCCATGCATGAACGGCGCCAGAACCGAACTTCTCATTACTCTAGGAAAAATCGTTATTTTCTATCTATCGGTCGCGCCATGGAGCAGAACCAAATTTTACAAGTTACAAGTTCAAAAGGAAAAGCCTGTCGTGTTCGCGTCGCACCCCCACACGGTTGGTCCGGCACGCCGCTCAAGCAGGAGTGCGTGTGCTGATGCATTTTCACTTACAAGTTGGACCAAAGTTGAGAAAACTGACTATCGGCAAACCCCCACCCCGCCCACCGCATGATGGCTGAGAAAACAGGAGGGAGAAGAGATGGCTGTAGCACAGACTCCAAGAAAATTGGTGTCGGATGGGACTCATGTGGGTGACGTGTGTCGTACTGCTAGACGTGAATGCTACTGAGTTATGGCCCATGCCACCCCACTATATCGAGGTACGTAGAACAAATTTCCTGCAGTCCGTGCTCAGCCCTCCTCTATCTCTCTTCTCAGCCAGCCAGTCGACGCGCGGAGCCCATCGTCTGTTTGCTCACATGCGGCCCCACATGTCAGTGAAAACGCAAGAGGACCCACTGAATCTACACATCTTTCACCTCGACATGCTGGTGATGAAAAACAAATCCAATAAAGATCTTCGGTGGCCGCTTTTGGAGTTACTCAAGAGTAGTAAGATTCTATTTACAGTTTAACCCAAGATGCGCATCTCGTGGCTTCAACTACCACTCTATTTTTTTTCATGACACGACCTGGATGCTGGATGTCCCACGTGTCGGCAAAAGGAGGAAGAACCCGACCAAATCTTCGGTTCTGCTATCGGATGAGATTAGTGCACTTGTTGATACTCCTACTAGAATAGAGGCTAGACATGAGACTAGATGCGAGGAAGCAACGTCTACTTCTTTACACTCAAAGAAGAAAGAAGCACACAAGATCGAGCCTCCGTAGACAAACTATGAATGCATGAAGAAGGCACTAATCCAACTTACAGGAGTAGTAAAATGTATTCTTGTGGTTCTTGTTTTCTTTGGTCTTGCTTTTCTAGTCAAAATTATCGTTGGAGTCCATGCAAAATGGATGTGCGTTTGGAGTCGTGCGTTGGAGTTAGCCTTACAAGTGGGACCACAGTTAAGGAAACCGACTATCGGCAAACACCCACCTCGCCCACTGCGCGATGGCTGAAGTTAGAGAAACGACGAGGTTGAAGAGATTGCTCTAGCACGGACTCCAACAAATAATATGGTGTCAGATGGATGTCGTGGTGGTGGCGTGTGCCATACTCCTGGATGTGAATGCTTGTTCTAGCCCATGCCACCCTACTACTCCCTACTACTTACTCCTACTATATAGTACTAGTATCGAGGATTCGAGGTGCTGGTTACGTACAGCGAACACATTAACATATGGCTACAGTAAAAACACCTGCCCGACGCGCGAAGCATTTGAAGCTAGTACAAATAGTGTACTACTATTGTTGATTGGCCTCATCCGATAACCTGTTGCAATGCACGCACAATTATGTATTCGGAAAATATGTTTTTGCCTCGTCGCACCACTCACTCAGAGAAGCGACTCGAAAGCCATTCATAAATTTAGTAAGTTTATCACAGACATATCATTTTATTACATACAACAGGTCATCAACCCACATCGACAACGAGGATACATTATAAATACTAAAGTTTTCACCACACAACAAATAACTAGCAACGAAATGAACTTCAACTCAACCATTCCTCGGCATTGGAAACACTTGCTTTGAACCACAAGTGATTCTCTGGGACGGGCCATCGATTATCGATCCGGAAACCAACGCAGGACTGATCATCCAGGCTGAAGCGACCTACTATATACCTACCAGGATAGGGACCCACACAAATGTCTGAGGTATAGACACAGTTGCTTCTCATAAATGTGTCAACAATAGTTGGATCACCTTTCACCATCATCGAATAGTTTTGTCCAAGGAAGAGCGAGTTTTCTCCAAGACTATCAATTCTGTACCAGGGAGAAGGAGTTGGCGCTAGCACACTAGTACCCATCCCGAATACCATGCAACGGGTGTTGGAATAGGTCTGGAGAGCGCGACCATGGGAGACACCTGCTTCCTTAGAGTATATGGGTGCTGCTCGTCCTCATGCTCGTGATCATCGCCATCGTCATCATCGACCGTGGGATGTATACACACAAGAAGAGGTGATCCATCGGAATTAGTTGCCAGGCGCCATAGAGTATATGGGTGCTGCTCGTCCTCATGCTCGTGATCATCACCATCGTCATCTCCCCCTTGGTTATAAAAATTTTCAAGTATAGGTGGTGGGATGTTCACAGGACCTTGGAAACACAAGAAGAAGGTTAATTAGTAAGGGGAAACTTGCTAACCCGCATGCATGTGGATGAAACAATTATAATTACGATGGAAGACAAACATACCGAAACTACTAGGATGCCATGCAAAAACAGTGCCACGAGTGGTGGCAGCAAATTTAAGGCGCTCGTATTGAATTGCATCACAGTACTCATCCATGTACAGAAACTGATTTTTGAGCAATATCCATCGAGTGAAACCATCAAGGAAGGCAACAAGCTTGTCGAAGATAGCAACAACATCATAGTCGCTGTAATTCCAAGAGCGGTTGGGAACTCGACAAATTGCTATCTTTCGTAGAATACAGTCACCATGATCGTATTTGAACGTGCATACATTACCGGTGTGCTCAACCTCTTGGCAGTGTGCTGAGATTTTTGGAAGTGGAACCCGGTGTCGAGTGTACACATTCACAAGTTCCCACTCGCAGTTGGACCCAATGTAAACAAACCAATCTCCATTTGCGCCCGCCCAAGCCTTGCCCTCAAGCGATGGCATCTTAACATCATACCTATCATTATCAAGCGGCATCAGCTTACACAGGGCGAGGCCTTCGTCGTGCCAGCGCCAGTCATCATCAGGGTCATGGCAAAGAATATAGGGGAGATCAAACTGCTCGTTGACTCTTGAGTTGTTTGCAATGATGTTATTAGTTGAGTCGAGAATGGGCTTGAACGAACCTGCCATGCTAGCCGAGGTGATGACGTCGCACCGATCAATGAGTTCCTCCACCACCTCATCTTTCAGATTGGGGCAAGAATAACGGGGTCGTTTCTGGCCTGTTCCCTCCATGGAGAAGACGATCGAACAATGGCAGAAGAAAGGGTGAAGGGCTGAAGGAAAATGGAGGAGGGAGAGGAAGAGCGTGCGACCGCAGTTCCAAATCAAGAGGGAAAGGCGAAGAGTCGGTGGACGGTTGCGAGTTTGCCACGGTTCATGAAGAGGCGCCCCGGCCTACACGTCTGTTCGGAAATACTCCTACTACTCGCCGTCATCTCACTGATATGTTGGAACGGGACCACATGTCAACGAAACATGGTGTGTAATTTCTCATGCAAAATGCAATCTGGCCGCGTTGGCCCGAGGTGTCGCATTAGTTATCGACCTTTATTTTTTTAATGGCGTGCCGATCAGTTTTGAAGCACGACTAACTGGTACTGTACGCAGAGAAAATATAAACTACTCTACCACTACTCCACCTCCAGTACTAGTAGTATAAAAAGTATATATAGGCTGGAGCTTGAGCGCTTTCTTGCTAAGGGCTGCCCACTTGCTTCTCACACTACCACCCTCTCTCCAGATCTAAAAAAGACGGCCCCCCTCTCCCTCCTCACCGGTGGTCATAGATCCGCCGGGGAAGAAAAGGACGTACAACGTTGACGCACTCGTCGTCGGCGAGCGAGGTCACGCACTCACGACAAAGGCCATCCTCTCAGACCTAGCGCCCGCGCGGGATGGCCTACGTCCCCGAGCTCGCTGTTGTAGTGTGTGCGGAGGACGACGACCACGAGTGAAGCCACTTCCTGCCGACCCTCAGGTATGCTACCTCTTTTCGAGCCATAACCTTGTTCTATTGCCCCATCTGCCACGTAGTTGCATGTGGATCTTTTTCCACTCCACCTTCTTCTCAATTTGCTATCCTCTGCTCTGCTGGCTACGTAGACAAAAACCATAATTTGCACTATTAAAGGAAACCCTACTTCATGCAGACTAATCCATGTCTGGGTTGAATAAGGAAAGGAAGGGAGACTGTACTGTCCAAGAGAGTAGGCATCGAACCCGCATCTAGGTTGAAAAGGGGAAAATCAGTAGCTAAGGAACGAGTCTCGTGTCTCTTCGTTGAGGAAGGGTAGAAAGGCATGACAACGCAATAGAGAATGACCAGGTCAATCGGTTTGTTGTCCTCGCATAGGAAAAAGGTGGCTAAAGAGAGCAAAAATGGGATGTAATCCACATATGCTGCCTGGATATTTGGTGCTCTGGGCAACCATACCTCCCTCACCACTCTACGTCCGGGGAGGTACATCGTACTGGTGCGCCCACTATCCGAATGGGCCTCCCATGCTCTTATTGCCACTTTTTTTGCTGTTAGTATAACACCAGCAGTCAAGTCAAGCAATGTTACTGCTAAAGTGATGCCACATTTAACTAATGCCGCTCTCAGTCTAATGCCAACGATAAATTTAAGCAATGCCAGCAGTCTAAGACATTCTAATGTTGTTGCACAGCCAGTATACCAACGATGAAACTTGTTACTACCTTCAGATTTTTGCACTATTAATGCTTATAGCTTACATACCTCACTTTCATGAGATAAGTTAATTTTTTTGTACAGTGTCACCAAAATGCCAAGGCGCTGATGTCATTTTATTTTGGTTAAACTACACAGACAATTATGAAGACAAGAGGAAAGGTCAAGAGTGGGCACCTGCTCCTCCGGCTGTTTTCTTGATTCGTTCGATCAAGTTTTTATATTTGATCGATTATCAAGATTGGGATAGCAATTTTTAAGGTCCCCCCGAGTTCGAAATGATATTTACCTTGGAGGTACATGGTTTGCAATTTTTTATACTGTCATTAGTTAATAATGCTAGTTACCTTCAGACTTTTGTATTTGGTTTAATGCTCATGCAGAGCTAGTATACCAATGCTCAAACTTGTTACCTTTACATTTTGTATTGTTAATTCTTATAGAAACCTTCCAGTGCTAGAATTTATTGAAATCTATTCAGTAAAACCATTGTATTGTACCCTATAATAAACTAACTACTCTACTGTTGCACTAGCCACTGGATTAGTGTATATTTGTAGTATTCGAATGGTGTTGCATTAGCGTATGGACATAAATAAAGTGTGGCAAGCTTTCCCAAATATGTGCTCAAGAAAACTACTACCTGTTTTTTAAATACTAGACGTTTGGGTACTTTAAATTGAACCGCGAAAACGTCTTATATTAAGGAACAAAGGGTGTAGAGTTCACTCGAATTATCCCGGTAAAGCTAGTCACACCTTTGTTAAAATTAATGTTCATTATGATATCGGAGGAGGTCTGTATGTTTGTCTCTAATGCATGTCGACTACATACCTGACATCATGATGTAATGTTATGTCATTTCCTTTTGTACACTGTCACTGAATTGTCAAGGCGGTGATGGCATTTTATTTTAGTAGAACTGCACAAAATTTTCTTAAAAGAAGAGGAAAGGTCAGGAATGGCCTAGTTTTTCAGAAAAAACTATGTATGCCTTCTTGACATCAGTCGTTGTTGCTTTATTTATTCCTTCAAACAGGTGGTTAGAAACAGTCTTGCTACCTTTTCCCATTATGAAATTGGAATGCTTATATTTGTGAGTCTATGCTTCAACTAGTGCCACTTTTAGAGTAATCACACTTTCAATATCTATGCAAACAGGGATGCTCGATTTTAGTGGAACTGCACAAAAAGTCCAACTGGTTCAACAATAGGAGCATGTTTTTTCCAAACTTTATATCCAATTGGTGGCACTATGAGCTGTTCATTACGAAGGTACATGGTTTGCTACTATCTTGCTACTCTTTTTCTACTTTCATTAGATAGTAATACTAGTGGTTTGCATTGTGAATTTATTGGCAGGGTGGACCTACATTGGAGGTGCAGGACAGGATTCAATGATTGGATGCTCAATTTCGGTTGTATTGATTTCACCTCTTCCATCACTGCGAACATGGATATCCTTGGTCTGATGAAGAATAGGCGCTATATTTCTGCTCTAAACCAACAAATCAATTCAGTATGAAATTGTCCAGGGAAAAACATAACTGTATCAGATTGTCCAGTGCAGAACATGACAGATGCTAAGTGGAAGAGACATGTTTAAATCAAAAATACAAGGTGTGGTATATGTTTACTAGCTGCTTGATATTTGTGCAGACAGAGATGTCAGCCCGTTGCTATTTGGCAAACAAACAAAGTGTCCACAATTTTGGTTGAACTGCACAAGAGAATAGTATAGTCACTGCATGTAGTGCCATTTGAAAGTAGACAGAGAAAGATTGGATAGTCACTTCATGGACTGCAAAAAAGTAGTACTGTACTATTTATTGGCCAACACTAGGTGCTTCATTGCTTTGGTCTGATTATACAATGGGCATCATTTTGCCTAAGTTAAAGTTTGTATTCCGAAAATAGTCTCGCGGTGTGATCGAGAGAAGACCAAATCATATTGAAGTGGATGTTCCTCCATCATGTGTGGTTCATTCTCATGGTTCCAGCTGTTGGTCAAACCACTTACATTTGCAGGAGGAATTGTAGACTTCACAAACAAATTTTTCTTTCAGTCTGTACTGAAAGTTGGCCAAGAGAAGCATCCATGTTAGTAGGAAGAACATATGTTTTTTCTAGATCTCTGCTTTTGGAGCTAGATATTTCTATATGATCTGTTATTGTATATCTTAATATTTTTGTTGTTGATTTGTTATTGTATATCTTAATATTTTTGTATATAAACTTGGCCAAAGTTTGTAAAACTTGACTTTGACCAAAGCTAATATGCGAACTAAAGAAAAACGGAGGGAGTACCTCTTTTCCGGTTTGCAGGCTTAATTCAAACCTCTCACCAACCAAGGTACTCCCTCCGTACGGGATTTATTAGTCCCACGAGCAAAGCAGCAAGACCAAGGCATGGCAATAATTAACGGCATGCAAAAGTTTAAGCCTAATTAATTCCAGTGATTTAAGTGGCTGCATGCTTGCCCTCGGCTGCGACTCGTTGCATGCTGCTTCGCGTACTGCCTGCGAGCGATTCTGAGTGCCTACATGCAGCCGGCCGTAATTAAGGCAGCTAACTGATGCGAAAAAAGATACACTTTAAATCCGTGGAATCATTATTGACAAGGAGGGAGATGATTCGAGTGCACTCGTTTGACCGCCATGCCGGCGTGCGACCCAGACGGGACGGCACAATCATAATTTCAGTTTCTCTAGTTTTCCATGGCAAGCTAGCGCGATAAGCCATTATGCATTGAATTCCGATGACCATCGCGCTACCTTCCGCCTATAAGTACCGTTTCCCGGCCTTCTCGGGTGCCACCGTGACCCAACTCGCCATATCCTCATAAGCCCCGACCGGCCCGACGTCGCTCGCCACGTCCGCCATGCCCCCCCCCCCGCCCCCGTCCGCGGTAGGCAACGCTGGAGGCGGTCACCGCCGGAACTACTTTTCGGGTTTTCATAGGAAGGCAGACGGAGGGAGGAGGCATTCTATCTGTCTTTAGATGGCAATGCGGAGATCGAGGAGTTGTTGGAGCGTGACTGCATGGCGGAGGAGCAGGAGTTGTTGGAGCGTGACCGCCTGGCGGAGGAGCAGCGTATCGCCAATTTGCGCCGCCAGCGGGACATGGAGCAGCAGCACACCGACGCTCTGAGTCGCGAGCAAAGCGCCCACAACTGGGCCGACTACGTGGAGGCCGGCGGCCGGAAAATAGCCCTGGAGGCTGTCGAGCACGCACGCGTTCGCGACGCTGATTTTTACTACCAGCTTGTCAAGTGGGTTTCCTGCTTGGAAGCCGAAGCTTCGGTGGACCACGCCGGCATGGAAAGGGCCAACGCGCGCGAGCAACATGCCCTATCGCACCTCTGGCAAGTTCGAGGCAAGGCGGGGGACACCGGTGCCGGCGTTTAGCATGGACAGCAGATGGCGGCCGACATTGTCTAGTTAGCTAAGAGTAAGTTAGTACTTGTACGCTACTAGAGTGTTAGTGGGAGTAGATAGTTAACTTGGCTATGATGGTTGTCAACGTGGAAGTTCAGTACTCTATATGTGAATCAGACCTGTTACTTTGGTCTGAATGTTGAACTTTCCATTTGAACATATGGAATGGGCTGTTATTTTTTTAAATGGGTTGTTTTTGTCCTGCACGGTTTAGAGGCTGACTTGTGGGCCTAGCAAGTTGATGCGTACACAATCAGGAGATGATTGTACGTGGAGAGGATGACAGCAGGGACCCACCAAGGTAATGGCAGTACGAAAGCAAGTGCATCCTTATTTCAAGCCAATAAAAAATGGCTCCTCCTAGTGGATTTCTGACATCTGGGTCCCATGCCATTGTCAACGTAGTCAATAAACGAGAGAATTGCACAGCGAGCGGCTGACACCAGGGACCCAATAGCTCACCCAGTTATTTTTGTTTTGGGTTAATTTGATAAATGCCACTCCAAATCTGGTGTATCCGAGAAATGCCACTGCAATTTCCAAACTTTGAAAAATGCCATTTCATGCCATTTCTAGTGGCATTTTTCGAAGTCTAGAGTGGCGTTTTTCAAAGTTTGCAAAATGCAGTGGCGTTTTTCAAAGTTTGCAAAAATTGTAGTGGCATTTTTCAAAGTTTGGAAATTGCAGTGGAATTTTTATGAATCGCCATAATTGGAGTGGCATTTATCTAATTTGTTTCTGAGACGGAAGCAGGGTGTCAACTGGGCTGTGCGGGACACTCTGGCCTGTCTAGACAGCCTTTTCTTTTATGTTTACCACAGACCAGCCCATTAGTTTTTTTTTCTTTCTGAAAATGGCTAGCCCAGTTCTTTTGTGATTTGTCAAGTAAGTCGCTTTATTAGGCCTGTTGGGCTGCAAATCTTTCAAGACGAGGAGAGCTTCATTTGGCTGGCCGAGAAAATGGCCTATCAGTAATGAGAAATGGGATGTACATTTTTAAAATACATCAAACCGGCAATTATTTTCAAATATATTTTTTTCATTTCAATATTTTAAATTGCATTGATTTTTATGTGTGGACAATTTATTGGATTTTATATTGATATATATTTATTTTTAAAATCAGTCTGAATGTGACTCGAAATTTTGGGATTAAAAACATTTTAGACCGCACCGACATATGCAAAATTTTGTATAATTTTTTAACCGTGGCCACAATATGGGCTGTAATGCTAACATAAAGAATATGGGCTCCAAAAAAACCCGTAAGAATTAGAAAATGGGCTGTAAATTATTTGAAATAATGGTAGATGGGCTGTATGCTGTTTTCCACATATTTGAGGCTTTCGACAGATGGCCTGTATACGGTTGGATGTCCATCCAATGGCCGTCATGCTTCTTTAATCTCTGCTCTTCCTGCTCCAGCCGCTCAAATAATGGTAGAGGGACTGCCTGCTCCCTCCTCCCCACGGCCGGCTGTCCTACCGCGCAGGCCTCACCGCCCCATCGTACTCCCATCGCTCGCCTAGCCATCCCTTTACTCACCCACACCTGCTGTTATTCTCCGGCGACGGCAGACGAACCAGTAAATTCTCGTATAGTTGTACTCCCCCTGCGTGGGAAACAAAAACAACGGCCGAGTCTTCCCTGCCTCCGTGTCATTCCCTTCCTAGGCCTCGCCTCGTCCACCGCCCTGGTGCTCTCGGCGTGGCGTGGTTAGCGTGGTCAACGAGCGACATGCATATGAAGTGGACTGTACGTGGAGAGGCTGACAGTTGGGTCCATGGCCGCACACATGGAAATGCCTCCTTATTACGCGCAAAATAATGATTTCCTCCACCTGACATCTGGGACCTACCGAAACGGCCTCTGTATTTCGCAAAAAAAATGTTACCGCCGCTGTCAGCTCGGACCCACCAACTATATCTTCGCACGCAAGGAAGTGCCTCCTTATTACGCACAAAAAATGAATACTCCCCCTTCTAGCTGGGACCCAGTATAGTGGGCCTACATAGTTGACAGGGACGAAGGGCTTTGTCAACTTAGTCAATATGCATGATTCTAGCTCGACTGGCCGTACGATGTCCATCCAACGGCCGTAGTGCTTCTTTAACCTCTGGTCTTCTTGCTCCAGCCGCCCAAAGCAACGCCGGTCGTGCCGCCTGCTCCTGCCTCGCGTGGCCGGCTGTGCTGCCGCGGAGGCCTTACCGCCCCCATACTACTCCCACCGCTGGCCAGACCATCCCTCCACTCCACTCACCCACACCCCCTGTTATTCTGCGGCGACGGCAGCGCAGCCGAACCAGTGAACCCTCGTACTCCTCTCCGCGTGGGCATCCACTGTCACGTCTTCCCCGGCTTCGCGTCGTCCCCTTCCTAGGCCTCGCCGTCATCCACCGCCGTGGTGCTGTCGGCGCAGCGTGGTCAATGTGGTCAATGACCGGATTCCATCGGAAGAATACTGTACATGGAGAGGCTGACAGCTGGGTCCACGGCAGCCGCAAGGAAGTGCCTCCTTATTACGCGGAAAATAATTATTCCTCCACCTGACAGCAGGGACTCACCGGATGCCCACCAGTATATCGCGAAAAAAACATTTTCCCCTGACTGCTGGGACCCACCCGACGAGCCATCGTATTTTGCAAAAAAAACACCCCCCTGCTGTCAGCTCGGACCCACCTGAAGTGCCTCCTTATTACGCACAAAAAAATGAGTACCCCCTGCTAGCTGGGACCCACCTTGGTGAGAGGCTGACTTGTGGGCCTACTAAGTTGACAGGGACGGAGGGCTTTGTCAACTTAGTCAATATGCACCAGCCGTAGTGCTTCTTCAACCTCTGGTCTTCTTGCTCCAGCCGCCCAAACCAGCATCGGTCGTGCCTCGTGCTCCTGCCTCCCGTGGCTGGCTGCGATGCGGCGGAGGCCTCACCGCCCCCTACTACTCCCACCACTGGCTGGGCCATCCCTCTACTCACCCACACCCCCTGTTATTCTGTGGCGACGACAGCCTCACACCGCAGCAAACCAGTGAACCCTCGTATTCCTCTACGCGTGGGCATCCACTGTCGCGTCTTCCCCGGCTCCGCATCGTCCCCGTCCTAGGCCTCGCCGTCGTCCATCGTCGTGGTGCACTCAGCGCGGCGTGGTCAATGTGGTCAACGACCGACTTCCATCGGAAGAGTACTGTACGTGGAGACGCTGACAGCTGGGTCCACGGCCGCAGCAAGGAAGTGCTCCCTATTACGGGCAAAATAATTATTCATCCACCTGGCAGCGGGGACCCACCGGACGGGCCACCGTATTTCGTGAAAAAAACGTTTGCCCCTGACTGCTGGGACCCACCAGCTACATCTTCGCACGCAAGGAAGTGCCCGACAGTCGGGACCCACCCGGTCGAAGCGTACGTAGCGTTGTCATTCTAGTTGCGAATGTGTACGTACATATATACTGGCCGATGTAGAGGCATGCACGTGTCATAGTAGAGTCGCGCATGTAGCATGTACACGTACGTACAATGGCCAGGGTGCAAGAAAGAAAATATGGCCACGTATGTGTACATACGGGCGGGGTCTCGAATGCCTACTCGCGCATAAGTACGGCCAGGGCTTGTGTACATGGCTGGGTCGGAACGGAGAAACAGCGTCGTCGTCGTGTTCATGGGGAGGCAACGGAATGCGTCGTGTCCATGGGGAGGCAACGGAATGCGTCGTGTTCATCAGGAGGGCTTGGACGGAACAGGCGATGGAAACGAGGCTTGGCGTACCGCAGAACGGAGGAAACGGCCTTGTGTTCGACTGACCACATTTGAAACGGGATCCTGTTCATCGGGAGGGGTCTGGCATACCGCAAAACGGAGGAAACAGACCTCCTACGGTCGAAACAGGGGTCTTGTTGATCGGAAGGGGTGTGGCGTACCGCAAAACGGAGGAAACGGACTTGTGTTGGAGCGCTACGGTCGAAACGGGGGTCTTGTTCATCGGGAGGGGTGTGGCGTACCACAAAACGGGACTCCACGGGATACTGTTCATCTCCACCGTCGACCCCCTCCAGCCTCCACGAGCTACTGTTCATCCACCGTCGACCTCCTCCAGCCTCCATCTGCGACTGTTCATCCACGGGCTCCTGTTCATCTAGCCTCCACCGCGCGCTACACCACCGGCTACTGTTCAACCAGCCCTCTCCACGGGCTCCTGTTCAACCACCCCTCCATGGGCTACTTCTCATCCTGCCCTCCACCCTCTACTATTCATCCAGCCCTCCACGGGGTGGTCCTGGTCATCCAGCCCTCCACGGGGTCCTGTTCATCCAGCCCCAACCGGCTCGATCAATTGGGGTCCTGTTCATCCAGAGGAAACACCACGGGGTCCTGTTCATCCACCCCCACTGGGAACTGTTCATCCAACCCCCCCCCCCCCCCCGCAACGCTCACTGTTCATCCAGAGGAAGCATCGATCGGCTTCAGTTAGCAGCAGTAGCGAAGGAATCGCTCGATCGGGTTCAGTTAACAGCCATCGATCGATCGCTCGGGTTCAGTAACGCGTAGCCTGCAGTGCAATCGCTCGGGTTCAGTTAGAGCCCAATGCCTCGCTCGGGTTCAGTTAGAGCCAACACCTCGCACACACGCGCGTACGTGTATGAGAGAAAGGTGCATCACTCGGCCTCCGACCTCCCACCGTAACCGGGAACTCCCTGAAATTTTCCTCCCCCTTGCTTCTACCACGGTTTTTTCCGTCATGGACGGCCCAAAGAATGTCATGCAGCTGCGTCTCCGGCCCGCCCATGACGAAAAGCACATTTTCTGTCATGATTTTTTGTCATAGAAGTAGGAGCCCACCACATCTATGATGATACCGGGTTTTGTCACAATTATCATCATAGAAGTGTCATATGTATGACAGAAAAAAAATTCGTTCGGCCCAAAATGTCACGGATGTGTCTTTTTTTGTAGTGATGGTGGATGCACCAAAGGAGAATGGCGGCGATGACAAAGAAGACCTAGTTGAGGATAAACCTCCTGAGATACAATCAAAACACCAGCGTCAGCGGTGCTGCTCTAAGTCATGCTGCAGTAAGGATAGCAACACCGGCACAGGAGAAGATAACACTCCAGACAATGCCGAAAATAATGAAGACCCCGTCAAGGTAACCTCCGAACAGGGGGAACAGGATAATGGGCAGGTTAGCCCTGGTAGAAAATCCACGCATGAGGACTCGGAGGACAGTAATTATCTTCCGCTCTCCGTGGATGAGGCGAGCCTCGGCACTGAGAATTTCATCGTGCCTGAGGAACCTCTTGAGTAGGAGCGCCTCAAGCGCCAGCTAATAGCCACTACAAGGAGCCTGAAAAAGAAGCAGTAGCATCTTCAAGCTGACCAAGATTTGTCAACGATAAATGGACCGAAGTCCTAGCAGCCGAAGAATACGGCCTCAAGCGCCCAGCCAAAAGCTACCCGGAGCGCAAATTACTACCTCAGTTCGATGATGAGGCACCGGAACACATACCACCATCGCGCAATGCGGCTGACCGACCACCACGTGGACGGGAAAAAGTGGCAACTCAAGCCGAACACCAGCCCGCCCCGCCTCATCACGAAGATAGAGGTAAACAGCTCAAGATCATACATATGACCTTCAACATGACCTGAACAATAAAGCAGGATATACCCGATCGATTTACGATCGCGAGGACGTTCCTCGACATGTGATGTTGGCTACCTATTCGGACGTGACAAACCTAGTCACACCCGAGCCGACAACCGTAGATGGACTCCATCGGAGCTACGTCGCGACGCGGCTCGATATAGAGGTGCCGCACACCCCCTTTGCTTCACCGATGAAGTAATTGATCACGAATTCCCCAAAGGGTTCAAACCCGTTAACATTGAATCATACGACGGAACAACCGACCCTGCGGTATGGATCAAGGATTTTATTCTCCATATCCGTATGGCCCGCGGAGATGACCTCCATGCTATCAAATACCTCCCACTAAAGCTCAAAGGGCCAGCTCGGCACTGGTTAAATATCCTACCTGAAAATTCTATCGGCAGCTGGGAGGACTTGGAAGAAGCCTTCCTCGACAACTTCCAAGGTACGTATGTCCGACCACCAGACGCCGATGATTTAAGCCACACAGTCCAACAACCTGGAGAGTCAGCCAGGAAATTTTGGACTAGGTTCCTAACCAAAAAGAACCAGATCATCCACTGTCCGGATGCCGAAGCCCTAGCGGCCTTTAAACATAGCATCCGCGACGAATGGCTCGCCCGCCACCTCAGCCAAGAAAAGCCGAAATATATGGCAGCCCTCACGGCACTCATGACCCGCTTTTGCACGGGTGAGGATAGTTGGTTGGCTCGTAGCAAAAACACAGCCAGCGAGGCATGCCCCTCTATGGTTAAGAATGGCAACAGCGAAGCAATGACGACAACACCAATGACACTGCTGTCAATGCCTGATTCAGCGGCTCCAAGTCCGGTTAGCGAAAAAAGCCGTATAAAAGAAACAATCAGGGACCATCCAGCATAGACCGCATACTCGACCGTCCATGCCAAATCCATGGCACCCCAGCAAACCACCCAACCATACCAACAGAGATTACTGGGTTTTTAAGCAAGCCGACAAGTTAAATGCCGAAAACAAGGAAAAGGGATCGCAGAGCGAGGACGATGACGAGGAGCCCCTGCAGCCAAACACAGGGGGACAGAAGAAGTTTCCCCCTCAGGTCAAAACGGTGAACATGATATATGCTACACACATCCCCAAGAGGGAGTGCAAGCGCGCACTTAGGGACGTCTATGCGATAGAGCGAGTCACCCCAAAATTCAATCCATGGTCATCGTTCCCGATCACCTTTGACCGTCGGGATCTTCCGACCAGTATCCGGCATGGCGGATCAGCCGCACTAGTCCTAGACCCAATCATTGATGGATTCCACCAGACGCGAGTCCTCATGGATAGTGGCAGTAGCCTCAATCTGCTCTATCGGGATACAGTGCGCAAAACGGGCATTAACCCATCACGGGTCAAGCCCACAAGGAGTACCTTTAAAGGAGTCATACCAGGCATAGAGGCCCGCTGTACAGGCTCAATCACACTAGAGGTCGTCTTCGGATCGCCGGATAACTTCCGAAGCGAGGAGTTAATCTTCGATATCGTCCCCTTTCGCAGCGGCTATCACGAACTGCTTGGACGAACCGCATTTGCTCGATTCAGTGCGGTACCTCACTACTCTTATCTCAAGCTCAATATGCACGTACCATGTGGCGTCATAACAGTCAATGGAAATACGGAACGCTCCCTCCATACCGAGGAGCATACCACGGCCTTAGCAGCAGAAGCACAACGCGGCCTTTTCCAGCAAAACCTTAATTCGGCGGCCGAGCCCCCTGACACCATTAAGAGAGTTCGAACTATCCTGTAGCAAGACAACTCAGCTCTTCAAGAGCTTAACTAGCAATTTGGCCTCCGTCCGAGTCCCAATCAAATGGAGGAATTCGTACCGCGCGTACATAATTACGCACTCAAAAATCCATGGGCATCGATGGAGGCATAGCTAGCCCGCAATCCACAGAGCGGCTTGACCGACCCTAGGATTCACACACTTTTACTTTTCCTTTTCATTTCGGGTGTTTCTCTTTTCGAGGTTTCTCCTGACAGCCCATTTGCCGGACACACCAAGGAGGCAAGGAGTTTCGGCGTACAAAGGAATCCCCTGGTGGTCTCTACTAACGATTAGTATACCTGTTTTACATACCGGCACACAACTCGCTCTTGGTCATGGCATGTTAATTAGCCTTACTTGCTTATCGCATTACTTGTACAAGTACGCTTCGACGTATTAATAACATTACAATGGTAAATAAATGGTAGCGTCAGCTTAGTACTTAATTTTCCCTTTTTCCTTACCTTTGTATTTATTACTCATCGCACCCGTACACTCTGGTACATATTACTTTGCCAGGGGCTTCATCGCGCCCCGCAATACGGCAAAAAAGTCCGACCACTTTTACAGTACACTTCGGCACCCCGAACTTATAGCATTATATGCATCGGCTCCGAATCATGTCTTTGGTCAATTGTTGGGTTGCCCGACTCCTGTGCTTACTACCTTACGTTCCGCTATATCGGCTATGGTAGTAAAGGGAGAACTACTATGATTGTGTCCTGGTTCTTCCGGACGAGCACCCTAGTAGAGAAAGCCGAAAACTGACTGTCATGATGCAGCGAGAGTTGGTCAGCTGTTCGAGAGGTTTCAAATCCTTAGAGATTTTTTTCGCTTTATGCGAGGAATCGGTCTCTTATCCGATCAGGTGTGTGTAACGCCCCAAGTTCGGTCTTCCAAATACAAGGGGCTTCGCCAAAATTCTCATTGTCAAACTCCTATGGCTAATTGAGGGCGATAAAGGCCGTATAGTCTGATTGCCTTGTTCGTTGCGCTAAACACCTCCTTTAAGGACCAGAATATGGAGTAAAGAGTGTTTAGATTTATCCTGAACACCAACGTACTATCTACATGGGGGTAGAAGCCGACGACTGGTCAACCCTCAGATTTCATAAACAGTCGCATGCATAGGAGGTAAAATTTTAAAATCACAAGCATTATATTACATAACGTCATTGTTCCAAATTACAGGACAGGATAATACGAATGTTTTCATGGGAATATAACATCCTTCGTACATTGCTCCGCCACAAGGTGGGATCCCTCCAAGACACCATAAAAATATAACTCGGGTCGGCGGTTCTCCTTGCCCTCAGGCGGCCCCTCGGTTTGGCATCCATCTTCGCCTAGTGCGTCTTGCCGCGGGCAAAGCCATCCATGCACCTTCGATACAGACCGACCGCTTTATAACTTCAAGACGTGGGCAGGCACCCACAAGCCGCTTCACAAGTCCGAAGTAGCTGCTGGGCATGGGCTCGGCAGGCCATAGTCGGACTATTAGGTCCTTCATGGCTAGCTCGGTCGCCGTGTGCAACTTGACCAGCTGTTTCAGCTGGTCGCTGAAGGGCACCGGATGTTCTGGTCCAAGGTATTGAGACCAGAACAGCTTCTCCGTAGAACTCCCTTCTTCGGCTCGATAGAACTCGGCAGCATCCGATACGCTGCGCGGTAAATCTGTAAACGCCCCTGGAGAGCTCCAAATTCGGGTAAGAAAACGGAACGTTTCCTTCACAGACTTGCTTTGCATAACGAAAGCCTTACCCGCGGCGATCTTCTTGGCCGCCTGGATTTCCTGAAGGGCGCTTTGGGCTTCGGCTCGGGCATCTTGTGCATTCTAGTGGGCCTTCGCAAGTTCGGACCCTTGCGTCTTAGAATCACGCTCTAGGGACTCGTACTTCTTGATGGCATCCTGGAGCTCTTGCTGGACCTCGCTGATCCGGGCCTCGTGCTTCTCGTGCGCCGCGTGTTCCTTGGCCGCTATATCCTTGGCCTCGGCTAACGCCTTCTTGAGGACCGCCACCTCGGTCATGGCCCCTAATAAAGTTCATGGCACCTTAGTCAGCACGAACCATTCATCCTTCCTAAATATACACGCAGGTTACTGCATACCTTGGCTGTCCTCCAGCTACTTCTTTATGAGGTCGAGCTCTTTCTCGGTCTGCTCTAGGTTCTGCTTCAGTCCAGAGACCTCCGTAGTATGAGCGGCAGCAGCCAGCAGCGATGCCTGCTTATTCACATAGACAACTTATGTTAGACTCCTGCAAAAATCATTTTGATCCTCTGTTCAGCTTTTCCTTTCCGGACACCGAACAGAGCATCAGGGGCTACTGTCTACACTATGATATCCTTTCTACAATTACATTACTTACCTCAAAGACTGTTAAAAGGCTAGCGCAGGCTTCGGTCAGTCCGCTTTTGGCGGACTGATCCTTCTCGATTACCGTCCCCATAAGGACACGGTGCTCATCCACAATGGAAGCGCCTCGCAGCGCTTCCAGCAGATTATCCGGTGCGCCGGGTTGGACAGGGGTCACTAGTGGAATACGCATACCCCCTTCTTTCAAAGGAGGTTGCGTGCCGGATTCAGGAGCTGTATTGGTCTCCTGAATTGAATCCGGCTGAGGGCCGGACTGAATACGACCCTCCTCACCACCATTCTCCATGGGGATCGGCTCCCGCTGATGTCCGGCGATGGTGGCATCACCTTCTTGTGCCTCCTGAGCCTCTCCCCGGCCCAGGAAAGTCCTTCGAGACAACGCCTCACGGCATCCTTGGCCATTGGGGAGTGAGCGGGCGGTGGTGACATGCTGGCCATCTCCTTTGAATCTAGCGAACCCTCTGTCGAGGATCGCAGGGAGCTGTCGCGGGCTGGACTATGATGGTGTAATATAAACATATTAATATCACAAAATGGAAAGGCCAGACATTTGGATGTGCATAAGGTACTTACGAGGCAGCCTGAGGCTTGGATCCGGGGGGTTGCTCCAGACTGCTATCGACATCCCACGCGGAGTTATCCGCGAGGGAGCCCTTCCCCCTCTTGGGCGCCTTCACCTCCAGAGTTGGGGAGGCCCCCCTTTCCTTCCTTCCCTCCTTGGGGGGGGTGTGGTCTTCTTCCTCCTCTTCATCGTCGTATTCGGCGGCCGAAGAGGGAGTCTCGTCTCCAGACATCACGTCCGAAGCACCTTTTCAGCGAAGGCCACCCCTGGCCCCTTTGGCCGTTTCTTGGCCTTCTTCTTCGGCACCTCATAAGGCGCCGGAAACAGCATCTTCGTCAGAAGTGGGGTTTGTTGGTCTTCGGGTAGCAGAGCCAGACAGTTAATCCGCCCCGCTATATCGATCCAGACCTGAAAAATTAATAGGAAGGCTTAAACTCCTTCCTCAAGATATGCCAGTTGGGGGTACACCTTGAAAACATGAAAGAACTTACTGAATTGGCCTGGTGTTTTAAGCTGAGCCCACGATCCTTGGTCGTGGGCGGTGGTGTCTCGCCGGCCTTGAAGAGCATATTCCAGATGGCTTCGTGTGTCGTGCCGAAGAGCTCTAGTAGCGTATGGTGCTTGGCCGGATCAAACTCCCACAAATAGCAAGTCCAGCATTGGCACGGTAGGATTCGATGAATGAGCATAACCTGGATCACGTTGACGAGTTTGATCCTCTTGGTTATCATGTTCTGGACGCACGTACGGAGCCCGTCCAGCTCGCTCGAAGAGCCTCAGGTTAGGCCCTTCTCTTGCCAGGAGGTGAGCCGCATCGGAGCTCTGGATCGTAATTCAGGGGCCGCCACCCAACTGGTGTTGCGCGGCTCGGTGATGTAGAACCACTCGACTGCCACCCCTTCACCGTCTCCACAAAAGGAGCCTTCGGGCCAGGTGACATTGGGCATCTTGCCTACCATGGCGCCTCCACACTCTGCTTGTTGGCCGCTCACCACCTTCGGCTTCACATTGAAGGTCTTCAGCCATAGGCCGAAGTGAGGTGGGATACAGAGAAAGGCCTCGCATAGGACAATAAATGCCGAGATGTTGAGGATAAAGTTGGGGGGCTAGATCATGGAAGTCCAGCCCGTAGTCAAACATCAGTCCGCGGGCAAACAGGTGGAGAGGGAATCCCATCCCGCGGACGAAATGTGCGGGAAACAGAACCCTCTCATTGGGCTCTCGGGTAGGGACGATCTGTCCCTCGGCCAGGAGACGGTGAACGATCTCCTTGGCCAGGTATCCGGCCTCTCAGAGCTCCTTCATGTCTTTCCTCTTAACAAAGGAGGCCATCCACTTGCCACCAGCTCTAGATCCGGACATGGTTGGAGTGCTTTCTCCGGTGTGGGAAGCTAGAGCTTGGGCGCTGGAGCTCAAGAATGAATGGGCAGAGGAAGGAGGAGGCAGGGGTGAGTGAGGATGAATCCTTATCCCCTTATAAAGGCCGCGAATGTCGAAAGCCTCCCTACTCGCTTTAAAATTTGCCTATTCCCAAGGGTTGTGTAAACAACATGGTTGGGTTTCCCACGCCCTATTGATGAGAATCTCGTGATAAGGGGATACGATGTCTGCTTTGACAAGACGTGCCAATGGCAACCGCGTCTCGAGACGTGGGGCAGCAGATGAAAAACGGTTCGAAATTATGATCGGACAAATGTGATGTCATGTTATGGAAAGCTGTTAGTAGATTGGACTCGTGTAAAATTATATTCTCTCTGCGGTTGTGTGTGTGGTGTGTGTTACAGGTCCGGACACGATTGTTTCGTTTGAAGACTATCTTGGAGTTCGGAAGGAGGAACCCGCCTTGCAATGCCAAAGACAGATCTACGCGCCGGATACCTTGTCATTGAAGCCAGGTTCACTGGCTACTGAGGGAGTCCTGGACTAAGGGGTCCTCGGGCGTCCGGCCTGTTAGCCATGGGCCGGACTGATGTGCTAGGAAGACACGAAGACCGAAGACTGCACCTGTGTCCGGATGGGACTCTCCTTGGCGTGGAGGGCAAGCTTGGCGATCGAATATGTAGATTCCTTTCTTTGTAACCGACCTTGTGTAACCCTAGATCCTCCCGGTGCCTATATAAACCAGAGGGCTTGGTCCATAAGAGAGACTCATCATCATAGCCATACAAGCTAGACCTCTAGGGTTTAGCCATTACGATCTTGAGGTAGATCAACTCTTGTAATACTCGTATTCATCAATATCAATCAAGCAGGACGTAGGGTATTACCTCCATAGAGAGGGCCCGAACCTGGGTAAACATTGTGTCCCCTCACTACAAAAAAAAGAAACATCCGTGACATTTCCGGCCGAATGAATTTTTTTTCTGTCATACATATGACACTTCTATGACGATAATTGTGAAAAAACCCGGTATCATCATAGATGTGGTGGGCTCCTACTTCTATGACAAAAAATCATGACAAAAAATGGACTTTTCGTCCTGGGCGGGCTGGAGATGCAGCTGCATGACATTCTTTGGGCCGTCCATGACGAAAAAACCATGGTAGAAGCGAGGGAGAGGAAAATTTCGGGGAGTTCCCAGTTACGGTGGGAGGTCGGGGGCCGAGCGATGCACGTTTCTCTCATACACGTACGCGCATGTGTGCAAGGCTTTGGCTCTAACTGAACCTGAGCGAGGCTTTGGGCTCTAACTGAACCCGAGCGAGGCTTTGGGCTCTAACTGAACCCGAGCGATTGCACTGCAGGCTACGCGTTACTGAACCCAAGCGATCAATCGATGGCTGTTAACTGAACCCGATCGCGCGATTCCTTCGCTACTGCTGCTAATTGAAGCCGATCGATGCTGCCTCTGGGATGAAAAGTGAGCGTTGCGTTGCGGGGGGGTGGATCAACACTGAGCGGTGGCGTTCCCTCTGGATAAACAGGACCCCATGGTGTGGTGGAGGGCTGGATGAACAGTAGACGGTGGAGGGGTCCCCGTGGTGGGGTGGTTGAACAGGACCCCGTGGTGTGGAGGGCTGGATGAACAGTAGACAGTGGAGGGGTGCCCATGGAGGGGTGGTTCAACAGTAGCCGGTGGAGTAGCGCGGTGGAGGCTGGATGAACAGGAGCCCGTGGAGGCTGGAGGAGGTCGACGGTAGCCCGTGGAGGATGCAGGAGGTCGATGGTGGAGATGAACAGTATCCCGCGGAGTCCTGTCTTGCGGTACGCCACACCCCTCCCGATGAACAGGACCCCCGTTTCGACCGTAGCGCTCCAACACAAGTCCGTTTCGTCCGTTTTGCGGTACGCCACACCCCTCCCGATCAATAGGACCCCTGTTTTGACCGTAGGAGGTCCGTTTCCTCCATTTTGCGGTACGCCAGACCCCTCCCGATCAACAGGACCCCGTTTTGAACATAGGAGGTCTGTTTCCTCCATTGTGTGGTATGCCAGGCCCTGTTTCCATCGCCTGTTCCATCCAAGCCCTCCCGATGAACACGACCACACATTCCGTTCTGACCCAGCCGATTGGCTCCCACGTTTTCTGTTGCCTCCTGATGAACACGACGCATTCCGTTGCCTCCCCATGAACACGACGCATTCCGTTGCTTCCCCATGAACACGACGACGACACTATTTCTCCGTTCTGACCCAGCCATGTACACGAGCCCTGGCCGTACGTATGCGCGAGTAGGCGTTCGAGACCCTTCCTGTATGTACACATACGTGGCCGTATTTTCTTTTTTGCACCCTGGCCGCTGTATGTACGTGTACATGCTCCATGCACGCCTCTACTACGACACGTACGCGCCTCTACTACGACACGTGCTCGCCTCTACATCCACCAGTATATATGTACGTACACGTTCACGACCAAAATGACAACGCTACGTACGCTTCGACCAGGTGGGTCCCGACTATCAGGCACTTCCTTGTGTGCGAAGATGTAGCTGGTGGGTCCCAGCAGTCAGGGGAATGATTTTTTCGCGAAATACGGTGGCCCGTCCGGTGGGTTCCCGCTGTTAGGTGGAGGAATAATTATTTTGCACGTAATAAGGAGGAACTTCCTTGCTACGGCCGTGGACCCAACTGTCAGCCTCTCCATGTACAAGCCACGTCCGATGGAAGCCGTTCCTTGACCACATTGACCACGCCGCACCGAGAGCACAAGGGCGGTGGACGACGGCGAGGCCTAGGAAGGGGACGGCGCGGAGCTGGGGAAGACGCGGCAGTGGATGCCCACGCGTAGAGGAGTACGAGGGTTCACTGGTTCGCTGCGGTGTGAGGCTGCCATCGCCGCAAAATAACAGGGGGTGTGGGTGAGTAGAGGGATGGCCTGGCCAGCGGTGGGAGTAGTAGGGGGCGCTGAGGCCTCCGCCGCATCGTAGCCGGCCACGGGAGGCAGGAGCACGAGGCATGACTGGCGCTGGTTTGGGCGGCTGGAGCAAGAAGACCAGAGGTTGAAGAAGCACTACGGCCGTTGGATGGACATCGTACGGTCACTGGAGCGAGAATCGTGCATATTGACTAAGTTGACAAAGCCCTCCATCCCCGTCAACTTAGTAGGCCCACAAGTCAGCCTGCCACTATACTGGGTCCCAGCTAACAGTGGGAGTATTCATTTTTTTGTGCGTAATAAGGAGGCACTTCCTTGCGTGCGAAGATATAGCTGGTGGGTCCGAGCTATCAGCGGCGGTAAATGTTTTTTTTTGAAATACAGAGGCCCTTTCGGTGGGTCCCTGATGTCAGGTGGAGGAATCATTATTTTGCGCGTAATAAGGAGGCATTTCCTTACGTGCGACCGTGGACCCAGCTGTCGGCCTCTCCACGTACAGTCCACTTCATATGCATGTCGATCGTTGACCATGTTGACCAGGCCGCGCTGAGAGCACCAAGGCGATGGACGACGGTGAGGCCTAGGAAGGGAACTACACGGAGGCAGGGAAGAGTCGGCAGTTGTTTCACACGCGGAGGGGAGTACGACTGTATGAGGGTTTACTGGTTCGTCTGCCGTCGCCGGAGAATAACAGTAGGTGTGGGTGAGTAGAGGGATGGCTAGGCCAGCGATGGGAGTACGGTGGGGCGGTGAGGCATGCGCGGCAGCAGAGCCGGCCATGGGGAGGAGGGAGCAGGCAGTCCCGCCGGCGCTTGTTTGAGCGGCTGGAGCAGGAACAACACAGATTGAAGAAGCACGACGGCCGTTGGATGCCATCCAATAGTCACTGCTTGTGCGTCAACCATTTTTTAGGAAAGCCTCAAATCTGTGGAAAACAGCATACAACCCATCTGCCATTATTTCTAATAATTTACAGCCCATTTTCTAATTATTAAGGTTTTTTTGGAGCCCATATTCTTTTTGTTAGCATTACAGCCCATATTGTGGCCACGGTTAAAAAATTATATGAAATTTTGCATATTTCGGTGTGGTCCGAACTATTTGTAATCCCGAAATTTCGACTCACATTCAAACTTATTTTAAAAATAAATGTATATCAATATAAAATCCAACAAATTCTCCACACATAAAAATTAATGTAATTTAAAATCTTGAAATGAAAAAAAAGGATATTTGAAACTAATTGCCGGTTTGATGTGTTTTAAAAATGTACAACCCATTTCTCATTACTGATGGGCCATTTTCTCGGCCAGCCGTATAAAAGCTCTCCTCGTCTTGAAAGATATGCAGCCCAACAGGCTTGACAAAGCGACTTACTTGGCAAATCAGAAAAAACTGGGCTGTGGCCGTGGACCCAGCTGTCAGCCTCTCCACGTACAGTACTCTTCCAATGGAATGTCGTTGACCACGTTGACCACGCCGCGGCGAGAGCACCAAGGCGGTGGACGACAGCGAGGCCTAGGAAGGGGAGGACGCGGAGCCAGGGAAGACGTGGTAGTGGATGCACACGCGGAGAGGAGTACGAGGGTTCACTGGTTCGGCTGCGGTGTGAGGCTACCGTCGCCGCAGGGCCTGGCTAGCGATGGGAGTAGTAGGAGGCGATGAGGCCTCAACGGCAGCACAGCCGGCCACTAGAGGCAGGAGCAGGCGGTCTCCCCGGCGCTGGTTTGGGCGGCTGGTGCAAGAAGAGCAGCGATTGAAGAAGCAGCAGGACCGTTCAATTCAAATCCAACGGTTACTGCTGCTAGAATCGTTTGTTGACTAAGTTGACAAGCCCTGCGTACGCGTCAACTTAGTAGGCCCACAGGTCAGCCTCCCAACCGGAGCGCCCCAGATGTCAGTGGGAGGAATCATTTTTTTCGGGTAATAAGGAGGCAGTTGATTGCGTGCGGCCAGGCCAGCGGAGAGAGACTAGGGTGGGCCGGGGAAGCCTGTGCGGCATCACAGCGGGCCACAAGAGGAGGGAGGAGGCAGTCCCACCGGCGCTAGTTTAGGCGGCTGGAGCAGGAAGATCAGAGATTGAAGAAGCATGTCAGCCGTTGGATGGACATCCAACAGTCACTGCTGCTAGAATCGTGTGTTCACTGACAAAGCCTTGCGTAAACAAGTCAGCCTCAAAATCTGTGGCGTGTACAACCCATTTGCTATTATTTTTATAACTTTTACTCATTTTCTAATTCATATGGAATTTATTGCAGCCCGTTTTCCATTTTTAGAATTGCTGGCCATTTTCTGGTCAGTACCAGGGTCAAAAAATCAACTAAATATGTGGGAAATTTTGAAAATTCGCAAATTTTTGCTGGGGAACGAAATATTCTTAATCCAAAAGTTAATGTGTACTAAAAAAAAATTTAAAAATAAATTAGAACTCTGTCATGTTAAATCCAATGAAATCCTATATACCTAAGAGATTCATCCCCACTATCTTAGTTATCTTAACATGCAACCTATCCACATCATCAAGTAGGCCCACCATGTAAAACATTTTCCCACTAACTCTTCATGCACATGCTCCCACAAACTCTTCATGCGCATGCAAACTATCACAATTAACTATTAACTATTTTTGTGCCCTCTCAAGCATCCACAACATTCTAGGTTTCTTTTGCTATCTATATATATATGTGTGTCTTGACGTCATACGATCCACTCCAAAATGTCCAACACGAGTCCCTGTTTAACCATTTGGTTAGAATTCATGTGTTTTTAATGTGATAATTTGATTTTGAAATCCCAAACATCCATATTTTCTCATTCCCATTCTCTTGCGCTACATGTCATGTTTTTTCTTCTACAAGCCATAGAATTGCGCTAGATGTCTTCATTCCATCGAAACCCGGTGTTCCAAGCAACCTTTTTTAATGATGGAACTAAGCTTCACCTAATGATGAAGCATCCATGGTTGCACACCAGACAAGACAAATAAAAAAGAATTAGAGCTATCTGGGCATATTATGGTGAGAAGCATGATGTACTCAACGGTGGCCTCATGAATTAGAAGCGACTTTTTTATATAGAAAATCAAAATCAAATTATGAGTTAAATCGCATTTTATTTCTCTGTGCGACCAATTTTTTTATGAATCCACATCTATAATTGCTACCATAGTTTTAGGTTTAGCCAAGGGTAGAGATGTCTCCACTGTCTCTACTCAACGTTGTTTTCATCAATATCGCCTCGCCGATATATTGTCAATATAATAAATTAACAGAACAAAAATCACACTCATTTTTGGATTTTTCATCAAAAAAATTAAATTTTTACTCTAAACAACATTTCTTTAAAAAAATCATCAAATTATACCATATTTCATATTTTCTTACATGCTTTAAAACATCAAATTATTTTTAATAGTTCTCGCAGCAACGCGCGGGGTATCATCTAGTATCTTAAGATATCAGTGAAGAACAAAAAAAAGAAACTTATATCCCATTTGCTATAATTTTTTTGGAATTTTCAACTCCTTTTGATATTACTTTTAACAAACATTGACCATACTCTTAAACCAGGCCGGAATGCATCCCTCCTCGTCTTGAAAGATTTGCAGCCCAGTAATTCGGAGAAAACAAATAGGCCTAGCTTGGGTATTCTTCAAAAAGAAATACTGGGCTACCTATTTTCCCAAAGAACTGGTGCATGATCATTTAGCTTTATTTATTTACTTATTTATGTTTAGGGGACCATGAGCATGTACCCGGGCCAGATTCATGTGAGAGCCTCCCTTCCAGTTAATTATGGGCTTCTCTATTGGGCCTTCATCAGTGGGCTGCATGTTATCAACAAGTAGAAACTGTGTTTCGTATGAAAAATAGTATGCGCTATGTACGGTACGGGGCACTAAAGGATCGAACCGTGCAACGACTTCCAAAACATTGTGTTTGTCGTTCCAACAACACATTTATTCAACCAACAGACGAAATATACTACTGATTGTACATTGAAAACAACAGCATCAGCAACCAGGGGTGGGGGTGCAACAGAAGCAGTAAGCAGGCCAGAAGAGTGAAGACGCGGCTCTCTCTTCCAAACCAAACATCAGCCATCATTACAAAAGGGCTACCAAAAAAGAACAAGTGTATGCATCAAACTAAATAAAGATCCTACTACACCAAGTGTACGCATCTAACTAACTGGCTCAGTTAGACGTTACTATTTATTAAGCTGTGGAGATTGGCTGACGGCTTGAACCAGATGGGTGCCTGACGGTGGAAACTCTAGCCTGCAGGTCGAAGTCTGATACTTGCGACCCTCTCTCCTACTTTGGGCTGCACAGCGTGGCGGCACATATCAGGGTATGGTGCATGCAGAGATGCATGGTACGCTGTGTACACACAGTTTTGCCTGATGAACGAAACCACGCTGCCATCATGATCCTTACCGTCGGTTATCTCCTGGTTAATCGTATAATTCAGTCCGACAAACAGAGAGCGTGTACCAAGGCTACTTACCAGCCTCCAGTCAAAAATTCCTGAAGGCCCAGAGAAGTTGGGATCCTGCTCGAAGACCGTGTAGTGACTGTGATGGTATTCCGCGAAACAACACGTCTAGTATGTGCGAACGATCAACAATCTTTCACCGTTGTCTGATCGAGCCAGGAACCACCTGTAACTGCCATGCCGCTTTTCTTTGAAAGGTTCTGGGATTAGGACGGGTAGGGACACCAGGCGGCCTACAACATCATATCAAGTTGGAGTCAAATAAAAAAGGGCTCTTGATTTAGTCAATCTTAAGAACAGCATGTTATGAGCATGAATATTTTTTTAGCAAATGTTGATAGTAATGTAAGCAAGACATCATGATATCATAGGAAAGTAACATATTGCTATAACAGCCGTTTGTAGCGATGACTGGAGTAGGCCAGCAATACGTCCAGCCATAGAAGGAGTCGACAACATAAATGAAGCCCTTGTGTTCAATGGCATCAGAGAACCATGGAGGATGTATGATCCTGTGATGGACATGCAGATTTATCCACTTACCGCAGTGACCTGTCAGATAGGCAAGACCGCGGTTGAAGAACGCAATTAGCTTGAAGTCTTTATAATTCGCAGATCTTGTGGGCACTTAGCAGATTACAACCTTGAGCAAATCAAACTTGGTATCATGTTGGCTAATGTAAGATTCCGAGTATTCTGGGCCGCTGTGCCAAAGCAGTGCAGTGTTAGTCGAAGGAAGGGGGGTCAATCGCCGGGTGTAGACCTCCATGAGCATCCACTTGCCGCGACCGTCGACGAGCACCATCCAAGACGTGTTCATGCCGACCCAGTACATACCGTTAAAGTAGTTGAGGCTGATGGGGATCGGATCGTAGTCAAGGGGGTTGATGCTCGCCACCCTACGATCATTATGCTGCGTGACACGCCGTTTCTGAAGATCAGGCGGCATCAGCAAGCAAGGAGCTAGCTTAAAAAGCTCCGGCTTGAGGGCTTTGAGTAAACGGTTCAGCCCCGACGAGCACGCGGCGAGCGACATGGTACTAAGATTGTCCACACGTGAAACAATGAGCTTGATTACCTCTGTGGGGAGCGAATTACAGCCATTCTTTCGGCGGACGCTGCTCGGTTCTGCCATTGTTAGTGCTTGGTTTTCAGACAAGGGGGGAGGCGCCTTAGCGGGGATGGAAGATTGGACGAGATTACGTGCGGACAAAGATGGAGAAGCGAATATCTGCTGCAGGAAGTGGACAGGTGATGATGACTACAGCACGCCGCTTGACTTACGAGACACATACCAGCAGCGTAGGGTCATGTCGATGCCAGACAACTTGCTTGAGTGATCACAGTACTGGTACTCCCTAAAGTGCCATGCCCTAACTTTCTTGAGTAGAGTAGTAGAGTAGGACTCTGCTCTACTACTAGCACCGGAGGAGTAGTAAATTATAATCTAAAATAGTTACAAACATCAATGCCCGAGCATGGAACGACTACGAACCATGCTCAAAGACCGTGTCTACGTGGTGTTTGGACATGGGTGACAACCTCCACGCCAATGGTGCTGCTCCCGTTGCACCGTATGTGTTTCTGTCCTTCCTGTTCGAAATCGTGGTAGAATTCATGTTTCTACTCTCTATCCTACTACTAAGATAGCCCACATGATTAGTTTCATCTCTGTTATAGCTGTCAAGATTTATTTTGTGCTTATTCGGATTAAATCTCATAGTAACATGCTCATATATTCAACTGGTGCAACGTCCCCAACAGCCACTCCCATTTCATGGAGGGCCTGGTCGATGCCTCCAAGGAGCCCTTCGTTCACTGCTATGAGTGCCCGGTGCCTTTTTGTGGCTCTCCAGCGGACATGGTGCATCACCTCATGGATGCGTGCAGCGGTCACTGTTGGCCCCTGGCGGAGAACATCAAGTACGAGACGTGCTACCTGTTCACCATGCCGGAGTCGCTGAAGGATCACCGCTGCCTGCTAGTCTCGGAGGAGAACGACAACGTCTTCCTCTTGATCGTGGGCACCAGCGAGGTCCGCGCAGGCCGCCGCCCCGTCTTTGTAATGCGCGTCAGGGGCGACGCCGTTGACGCTGACACTGACCCGAGGCTGATGTACGTCTGCTCGTGGCGCGGCAGTAAAGCCGTCATATCAGAAAACCCAACCACTCCCAGTAATAAGTGTCCTGGTAAAATAAATGGACAAGCAACCATCACATCCCTCCGTCTTTTTTTGCATTTCATCTCTTTGCATTTACTTTCTCCGGTTCATCTCGCACACTCGATCCCTAGCTACTACTCCTAGGGCCAGTTCTTTTGGCAGCTTCCCCAGCTTTTCCCAGAAGACTAGTCATAGTGGAGAGTACTACCCATTTATTTGGGCTTCTAAACTACTACTCCGTCCTGGTTTATTCCTCACCATTGTAATTTGTGCTAAATTTTGACCAAAGATTTAACTGGTTTATTCCTCACCATTATAATCCCTCTGTCTAGGTGTGTAAGTCATCTTATGAAAACCAAATAATCCCAAAACACTTAGGCATGGTGCATTAACTTCTACCTCATTTCTTGTTTCTTGACATATCAACCAATAAGAGATAAAGAGTGTGCATGCTTTTAATGACTTGAGATATCAAACACGACATGCAGTGGTTAGTTCATTGCATGCAATACTATTAATTAGCAAATAAACATTAACGTTTCTCATTTTCTCCTCCTCCTTGGTCACAGTGCACAGCCTAAGATGACTTACTCACCTAGACGGATGGAGTAGTGCATGTGACATGCACTAACATTTCATAGTTAAATTTATGATCAAAATTTGACACAGATTACAATGGGGACCAATAAACCAGGACGGAGGTAGTAGTTATGGTATTACTAATCTAGAAGCCTAAAAGAACTGGCCCCTGGTACTCCTACTAGTGGTAGTACTCAAGTTAGAATTCCAATTGCATGGCACAACTTGTTAGGCAAAAAATTCGATACAGGGTGTAGGAAGCGGTTTGGGAATTTGCAATGCCTTTCCAACCAGTGAGATACTACGTACAAAGTACGACAGAGAAATAACCACAGAGAAGGAAGCTAAAAGTAAACAATCAAATGAGCATTTTTGCATTTGTTTTGCATTGAATCGTTTCACAAGCTAGACTAGTGCTGTTTTTCTAGTTTTACAAAAACCGCATCGTAATGTTAAAACGTGCATTTGCACGTACTCCCTCTGTCCGGGTTTATTAGGCCTAAAGACAACTTCTCTTAGACCAAGACCCATAGTAATTTGCTCACATTAATTCTTCCATTCCACTCCCAATGCACTCTCTCACATGCATGCAGCCAATGAAAAAGCACACATGAAGTGTATTAACTTTTCAGCCATGGCACCAACAACAATAGCTTTCACTACAACCAATGAAATGGTTGCATGCATGCACCTTTCCAACGCGGGGCCTTATAAAAGGGGACATGCTTGTGATGCTGAGAGGCCGTAGTACTCCCTCCGTCTAGGTGTATAAGTCTTCCCTCCTTCTTGGTCACGGTGCACAACCAAAGATGACTTATTGACCTGGACGGAGGGAGTAGCACAGTCTGCAAGCATATATCAAGAGAGACGTGTAGTGCGATAGTATATAGTAAAGTTTGTGCTATATGCACGTACTTGCAAAATGCGTACGAATACACAAGGTTTCCAAACTTTCCCTTTTACATACTTAATTAAGCACGCAAAAAATTCCTGAACGTTCGGGATTTATCATTTGCGTCCCAAAACTAATGAGATCGCCTTACGAAACAAAAATTATACTCCTCCTAAAAGCCACGACGCTCGTAGGAGTGCTTGCGGCGCGCCACGAGTGCCCTGGTGCGCGGCTGTTTCCCAGCGCGCCGACACAACGCCTCTTCCTCAGCCTTGCAACTCGCGAGGTGCTGATTGGCGGCTTGCCAGCGGGCGAGCGCGATCTCACCGGTGTGGTTATCCGGCGCCAATAGGTACTCCTCGCTGGAAGCGTGCACCCGGTCCACGTACCGCCAAGCGTAGATGAGGCAGGCCCGACTGCACTCAGGGCGTCGGCACGGGCGTCCTCCGCCACCCTCACGGCTCTCGCACGAGCCGTCTGCCAAAGAGCCAATTGCCTGACTTTGTCGGACGCGACATAGGCCTCCCAGGCAGCTTGTTCCGCGGTGCACTTCTCTTCCTCGGCCTTCTTCTCCGCCTCTATTTTTGCGCGCTCTACTAGAGGCAAAGCCGCCCACAAGGCGACATCCATTTCTTTCCAAAGCTCCTCAAGGCTAGGGGCTCGGCAGGCAGCGCGGCGTTCTCCTTGTAGCAGGGAGCCGACGCGTCCTCCGGCGCGTGTGCTGGCAAGATTGGGAACGCCGACGCGTCCTCCTCGACTAGTGGCGGCGAGGAACGAAACGGCGATGCATGACCGTCCGCGCGGTGCAGCGAGGGGCTCCTAGGGCTTGGGAGGGGCGATGCCATGGTGGTCGACATGAGAGGGAGGGTGAGGAGATAGCGATGAACATGAACGTGAGGGGGAGGAGATAGCGATGTCGTGGGAGGCGCGGTATTTATAGCGAGCAATGGCACACCTACGTAAGATATGGACTGAGCTGCACTAACTTAACTGTAGGTCCAGTTGCGTCACTGACATGTGGGCCAAACCCCTGTAGGGCCCATATGTCAGTGACCCAATGCACCTGTAGTTAAGTAACAGCTACGTGGGCATATTTGTTGGAGTAAATTACAGGGGAGCAAAGGGGTGGAAATATTGCTGGTCACAACGGATTGGACGAGCGTGGGGGAGGAGAGTCATGCATGCAGATTTTTTCACACGGGGTGGAGTGGTGGGACCACCGGAGGGAGAAGGAGACTTTGGCAGGCATATTGTTTCCATACATGGAGAGGAAAAGATTTGGAGACGAACGGGCTTCCTGCAGGTATGGGGAACGATGCATAATAAGTCATCTTGCATGCCGGGCTAGGTATAGTCTCAAGTCATTAAAAACATACACGCCCACACATGTTCATATTTCAAGGTGCACTAAATTATTGCATGCGATTATTAAGGCTGGCCATAACGTTGGTATCTTAGCTGGTATCATGCACACGGGAATAACAAACGTGCTGATGTGGCAAAGAATTAAAGAAGAGAGGGGGGTTAGATCTAAACCATAGTATTTGCCCTAGAACTACCAGGTTCAACATCTCGCAACATAAACCCATACAACCTCCATCACAAAAGAAAACCATACAACCATACGCCAAGGAGGTAGGTAGTACTATGAATTCCATTTTCGCTCCATACCAATCGTTCTAAAAACTACTTACTACTTATAAAGCGCCATTGAAAATCGGAACTCTTAACCCCCGCTAAAAATGGTATTTTAAACGTGGCTACTTGATCTGTGGCAACTGGTGAGCCACCGCGCTCCAAGTCGTTCACCTGTGGTCCCGACCATCAACTCCTACGGATCAAATTATCACGCGAGCTGACTATTCCTACAAAGGTGCTCCACCACGTACTCGGTACCCGTGAATGCAGCAATCGTGCACCTAGGGTTTTAGGGTTTAGTTTTTAACGTCACCTTTACGTAACACTCATGTGTGCGAGACAGCGAGAGGCCGACTGTGTGTGTGCGCCTCTTCTCTTCGTATATGTACTCCACCATTTGTCTGGTGTTCAAAAAATTATAATAACTACTAGCAATGTGCCAATGCGTTGCCACATGATCAAAGTAGATTAATACATATTCACCGATTTGATAGAAAAAAAGTCTAGTTTTGAAATACGTATGTCACTAAAAATATGTTATGTTTCACTAAAAATATATTCCTTTGGCGGTTTTGATGAGATAAGGGAGGAATGTTGTTGGTTTCAAGATTCGAGAAGTGGTATATGTCTAATTTCTACTCTTACTAGCAAGATGCTCGTGCGTTGCATGGAACATCAAGATCTTGTGGGAGAAAAGGATGAACGAGGGAAGGCCTTATCTGCAAATGTGGTGAAGAGTGCAGGTAAATTGCCATATTTTCCTTCCTATCCGTCAGATATAAATCGGACGACCTACATTGCAGGATGGCAGGCCCACCATCATCACCAACTCTATTTTTTATCCCTACTCTTATAAAAAGCATTGTCGGTGATGATCGTGTGCCTGACGGATAGGAAGGAATCTATGGCAATTTTGCAAAAAGATACCCACACCCCTCTCCACATTTACAAATAAGGCCTTCCCTCATTCATCCTTTTCCCCCACAAGATAAACTACTCATACAAATGCATCTTGATGTTCCGTGCAACGCATGGGCATCTTGCTAGTTGTTGCAAAAATCCCATGTGTGTGTGAGAGAGAGGGAGAGTGGAGGAGGACGGAGTGCATGTGTGACAAAGACACAAGGAGTGTGTGTGCGATAGGTATCAGCTTAAAATGAGGCGATAGTGTGTGTGTGCACGATTGAGAGGGCGTGTCTCAAGAAGGGAAGAAAAATCTACATAGATACAAGGAGCGGGAGAGAGACATGTATGTGATGGTGGAAGCACGAGTGTGAGGGTGTATAAACCTATCTAGAGGCTAGCTAGTCGATAAATGTTTGTGAGAGAAATATGAGTCAGGGTGCGAAAGCGAGAGTTTTGTGTGTGAGAGAGAGAGACGGTAGTCGGGAAGGGGAGTGGAAGAAGGAGTTGTGTGTTTGTGTCTGAGAGAGAGAGAGAGAGGAGACGGTAGTCGGGGTTATCTGATCGGTAAACAAATGAATAATGTTAGTCTGGGATGGAGACGAAAAGGAGACCGCAACAAATGTTGTGTCTACAGGAGAGAGAGAGAGAGAGTAATTTTAGTGGTATGAGTCATATGTAGAGACATATAGGGTGTGTGAGAGAATCCCATAGAGAGAAAGACAAAGTGAAAGACGAGTGGAGACTGTGTGTGTGGCGGTGAAAAAGAAAGCTTAGGTACCGAGTGATACCAGAGAACAGTAGAGACGTGAGAGATAATGATAACCGTGTAATGTATAATGATAGGGAGAGTGTGACACTTCTCAAGGGAGACGTCGAGAGACCATGTTTGCGAGGATAGGAGAAACATGAAGTGAGCGTGTGGGTGAGCTGGAGAAAAGAGAGTGATAGCTACGTGAAGGAGCATGCATGCGAGAGAGATGGGCGTGAAAGGAGTGAACAAAAAAGGGATTCAAATATTTGAATTTGAGATGATGATACATGTAATCCATACTCGAACCAAAATTGATCTATCAAACATGCATACTCATATGAATTCACGCACATCTATGTTATTTAATATGTAGATATTACAGATCCATACATTTTAGTAGAACATAATTTGGTTAATTTTTTTCGAATTCAACCTTAAGATTTCGATATCGTTGTATTTGTACATCATGTTATACATATAAAGGAGCAGAATTCTTTGTTGTGCTTTTGAAAGTATATATAAAAAAATGATGCATATAGAATGTAATTCCAACTGAAAATGGATCCCGCCCGAAAAAAATAAAATACAAACGGGATTTGAATTTAGTTGGCACGGTAAATGTGCACTCTGCAAAATTTGAACGAAGCGGGGGAAGTCGGAGTAACCGCCCAAAACCAAAATCTGCGAGATGAAAATCACTACTGCCTATCCCTGCCACGCAAAGCCTATCTGCTGGATTTCTATAGGTTTCGATAGGGGTAGGTTTGTAATTTCACCCGACGTGACGTAACCGCCTCTCACCCGGATTCATACATGGTGGGCGCCAAAACACAGTGTGTCCTCAGCCGAAATCGACTCCCTCCCCTATTCATATTCATACACGGTGGGCGCCAAAAACAAACTCTCGTCGGCAAATATTTGGTGAATGCGAGATTACCGTCCTATCCCCAACCGACTAATGTTGCTGTGATGTAGTAGAAATTTTAAATGGGTGCTAAGTTTTTAAATTTCCTCGCATTTGAGACAAGCGCACCCTGAATACATGGTTCCCCCCTTCCTCTCTACCTCCTTTTTCCCCATTCGTACTCTGTGGGCGCCAAAACACCATGTCCACCCCACCCTCCTCCGTCCGCCACCATCCGCCACCCCATCCACCGCCGTCCTCGTCCACCATGCTCGAGCTGATACCCCGACGCCACCATCCATTACAAGAGATCGACCTCTCTCATCCACGGCTTCGGACCGGGATCCTTGCATCCCGTCCTCTCGCTTCATCCTCGCTGTCGTCCACCTTGCCGGCGCCGCTCCTACGACCGTCTCATCCACCGTGCCCCGCTGCCACCGTCTACCCTCCTGGATCTGCTTCCACGCCGCCGACAGCCATTGCTACCGCAGCACCGTCAAATTCTCAACAGATGCATACACGGCGCCGCACTAGAGGCGGTACTCTTTCGTATCTGCTCAACTTATTTATCGTAGTAAGAAAATAGGTAGCCACTGCTTTACTCTGATTTCTTTTCTTGGTTGGCGAAATTTCCTTTGTCCGGTTTGCACCTTTAGATCCGCCATGGCACGCTCAACATTATACTCCCAATGCCTATGGTTTCCCCTTTTATATTCCACACTAGTTAAATCACAGTAGAATAAATTTCAAAATTGGCTCAGTCGATTTTTCAGAGCTCGCCGGAGTTCACCGGTGCGATCGAAGGGGCTCGGGTGGTTGTGGGGCCTCGCCGAACGAAGAAAACTTGGGGGGGGGGGGGGGTGGGGGGGGGGGGGGGGGGGGGCTGGCAGAGGAACACAGGCGGTGGGGGCTGGTTGTCCGGTCGGCGGCACGTGCGTTGTTCTATATGGGAAGAATCAGAGACGAGGAAGAAGAAGGGTTAGGAGACGTAGGATCTTCGTCCAACCGCCTGAAATGGTCGAGAGACTGCTGGGAGTTGCATTCTTAATGCGCTCTGGTTCATCATGTGTGGGCGCTGCGCAACCAACATTTTATTATCCAAAATCTACATGCTCTTCTTTACCATGTTCCTCTTCCGTTCTTCTTTAATATGTACTCTCTCCGTTCCTAAATACAAGTCTTTGTATAGATTCCACCATGGACTACAAATGGAACAAAATGTGTGAATCTACACTCTAAAATGTATCTGGATACATCTGTATGTGATCCATAGTGGAAATCTCTACCAAGACTTATATTTTGGAACGGAGGGAGTTTGATAGTAGTACAGTATGTTCCTTGTACTGAAGATGAGCAGGGACATTTGCAGTGTAGAGGTCTATACAGTCGGTTGTGATGGACACTTTGAGCCTCTTTGATTCATAGGATCTTGTAAACATAGGAATAGGATTTGTAGTGGCCTGCCCACTTGAATCCTATAAGAATAGCAAGGAAATGCGGGGAGCTGTGTCGCCTTTGAGAGTTACACTGATATTAACAGTACCGCACCTTCACTTGAAGAGATCTGGCATCCAAAGCCTTTCTAGCCGTACCGGCAATACTAGCACATATATTCCAGCAAGTTCCACTTTGCTGATTTTACTCTGATGCTTAAGGTTTTCCCGTTATATCTACACTATGATCTGTGTAGCTGCTTTGTGTTGCACTAGCAGCAGTCCACTCCTGAAGCTAAACACTGCAATGACTTACAAAATTGGCACCAAGGCATTGAGTGCCATTCTGGATGCAATGAAACTCATATGCTCCCCACCTGTTGATTCTTGTTCAGAATATGATCCTAATGACTATTCTAACCTAGAGGAGTCAAAGGCAGATAGCCTGTCCTATTCACCCATCAAGGTGTCTGTTCTAATTTGGCAATGTTTTATTGATTGCGGGTATCTTGCATATGTTGTCTTGCATTTCTTCTACTTTGTTGCACCGCCATCTGCTTAGTTTACTCATCATATATGTCGAGATGCCATGCCCATCCATTATCAATACATATTCCATCTATCGTCACACCATGTCTTTCCACTCAAATGTTGTTCTTGTGCATCGGACATCAAAAAGGAAGAGGGTGATTGCCAAACCTGAAGGAGCACCAGCAAAGTCCTTGAAAAACGTGGTGGTGCTGGAGAAATCAGACATCACCCCACTTATATTGGCTGTACAACCAGTGACACAAAACGTAGGACCGACTCCAACACACTGTACCCATACTTCACTGGCCACACCACTAGCCCCACCACAAAGGACCAGCACTCCAGCAAAAGGTATACTGATTTCATTTTCCATAGCACCAGCTGTACCATAGCAAAAAGTACAGCAAGTCCACCGGCCGAAGACCTATCCCAACTACAAAGACGGCCAATTCCTGCAGATTGGAACCCCATTCCATTTATTCCCAGTTTAAAAGACAATGCTTTCAATGTTGTTAGGGACTACGTGCATATATTCCCATCTTGGGAAGATTATTGTGAAGACAAACACCATTTTCACATCTTCCTGTCCAACTTACATGTAAGTGCTATTATTCATGGTTATTATTTTCCTGTTTTCTGCTGATTGAACACATCAATGATTTAAATTACATTGTTGTAACTAGGCGAGGGTCAATCTGGATAGTCATGACGAGCAAAGCTTGCTTGTGCTTTTCAAGGAAGCATTGCAGTAGTATCGGTGTTACCTGAGGAAATCACACTTTGATGGCAAGTCTATAAAAGAATTTCCGGTGAAGTCTCATGTGCTAAATTTAGAAGACACTGAATGGAAAAACCTTGTTATGCACTGGTCTCATTCCTAGGATGAGGTATTGTCTATGAAATCACATGACAATTTGAACTTCTACTTTTCCGCATGTGCCTTACAGATCTTTTTTGCAGGAAATCTGCTCGAAGAAGAATTCCGGTTTGACAAGAACAACAGGATATCGCAAATATGCTTCCCGCTGCTTTGCTCTTGTTAGTACCTATTGTCCTGTATCACTGTACTTGCATACATACCTGGTTCATTATGTGACAGCAGTATGCATGATAGCTTGCTTATCATTTGTTCGCTCCAAATTATCTGATCTGTATGAATGGTTACATTAGTGTAGAATATATCCAATGCCAATGTTTTTTTAGCTCTGCATTGTTCTGGAAAGTACATGTTGTCCTTTATCAGTGTACTTATAATGACAGGTAGTTGTTCATGTACCATCACTCTGTAGCTTATTTTCCTTTGCCCTCCATTTTCTACACATCAGATCTATATTTACTCTTACCATAAGGTTGGTACTGAAGAAGTTTAGCTATGCATTGCTCTTGGCTGTACCTTTTGCCTGTATCGCTGCACTTACATTTATAGCTACTTGGTTATGTAGCATCACTCTTCATCTTATCTTAAATATTCTCAATTTTTCGTATATTATCACATCTATGTTTACTCTTAACAAAATGTAGAATAAAGGCACTGCTTTTGAAGAAGATTCTGTGGTAAACTTCTTGAATTGCCCCCCCCCCATCAGCATGGACAAGGCCTTTATAGAGCATGTCTTCACCAATAATGTAAGTTTGTCCATCTCAAGCCTTCAAACTTTGTTGTATATATTTGGTTAGGCATGACTGCAACAGCTGTTTATTTTTGGTGTTTGCATCAAATTGCTTGTTTAAAGTTTACTGTGTAGTTCATAAACAAAAGTTTGTCCTTTCTCAATTTAAGTTTTCAGTTGTACAACCAAGTTCCTTCTTCATACCATGTAAATTAAACTATACAGAGCAAGTGATCTTCTTTTGCACTGCATGTATGCTTCTGTTCTTCATCCGTAATCTAGTGGTGTGGTGAACCTACCCACTACAGCACAATGTCATATTCTGCAATGTCTTAACTATGAACAATGCCATATCATTCTAATATTATTTAAACCGTCTCTTTATTTGCCAATCTGAAATGGTATAAATTGACAGCACACTAACCATTGATACTTATGAGTTCTTGATCTGTAATCCAGTGGTGTCGTGAAGCTGCCAACTCCTTCACAATGTCATTTCCTGCCATGTCTTGACCTGAACAATACCATATTGTGTTCATGCAATTTTAAACTGTGGCACTATATTCGTCAGTAAGAAATGTGATGAATTGTCAGCACTGATACTTTTATGTGCAAAACCTGTCATCTGTCTGCTTGTTTATGTTTCAGAGTGAGGAAGATATAAGTGTTGAACAAGCACAGTCTCATCATCTTGCTCAGCTGCTTGTGCTGCAGCTCCCCAGCAGGGCTAACCTTTCTTGAGCTCTATGGAAGTGTTGTCGGTTTTGTATATTATTTTGTCGGCGTGTTTATTTGCACTGGTGGTGATCTTTGATACCCAGTGTATGTAATCTGTTGTCTGCTTGTGCTTTATTATAATAGTGGAAACTTTGATGCCCAGTGGATGTAATATGCCGTAATTTCTTTATTGTATAGTCTAGGTTTTTTCTTATTCACAATGCTGCAGTTATTTTACTGTATATATATATCCTATCTTCGCAGTAAACCGGCCAAACCGTAAAATTACGGTACATAATCGGGCCGTCATGCAATCACGATGTAGGTTGGGCCTGAAACGTGCCGAACAGCTCACGGGCCGGCAGCAGCCCGAAATGAACCCCGGCCCATGATTGTGTGAATCAAATCACGGTCTTTTAACATGCCAAAATTGTCTCGGTCCTTGTTTGGCCCAATCAGATATCGGCTGCGAGCAGGCCGGATGCAAACCAGGCCGTAGTTAGGCCCAACTATATGACGGGCTTTTAACATGCCGAAATTAATATAGGTCCAAAATGTTAAACGGGCCCTTAACATGCCAAAACTAATATCAGGCCGAATTACTAAGTGGGCCTTTAGCAAGTGGGCCCAAAAGCATAGTGTCCAGTTGACGGGCCAAATCTGATATGGGCCATAATTGAGCTCAAAGCCTCTTAAAGGGCCGGACCTGATCTGGGCCGTAATTTGGCCCAGAACATGGTAGGCTTTTAATGGGCCGGATCTCATATGGGCCACTATTAGGCCCGGAGCGTGGCAGGCCATTAATGGACCAGATCAAATATGGGCCGGCATTTGGCCCAAAACATGGCAGCCAGTTAATGGGCCGGCTTACTAGGGTCCTCAAAATCTTGTGGGCCTACACAGCTGAGCCGACCCATTAATGTCGGCGAAATCTCATGGGTCTTTAGCTGGGCCGGCCCATTATGATCCGCAAGAATCTTGTGGGCCTTTACCTCGACCGGCCCATTATGGCACACAAAAATCTTGTGGGCCTTTACCTGGGCCGGCCCATTATGGCCCACAAAATCTTGTGGTCCTTTAGCTGGGCCAGCCCATTATGGTCCGCAAAATCTCATGGGCCTTTAGCTGGGCCAGCCCATTATGGTCCGCAAAATCTTGTGGGCCTTCAGTCAGGCCAGCCCATTTAAACTTGATGGGCCGGTCCACGTGTCAACATATCATAGGCGCATCTCGCCCATTGGATGAGTGACACCTATGCCAACGCGGACCTGACACGTGTCTCCTCCAGCCAATGATGATTTTACATGTGGAAAATCCCCATTGATCGGGGCTGTTAATGGGTTATCGGATCCAAAACCCGACCTGATAGCTTAACGGCGTTCCGTTAAGGTGGATGCCACGTGTCGGTCACCCTTGACGAAAGCACTTCTGTGACATGCGATTTATCGTCATGGAAGTGGACACTTCCGTGATGATAATTTTGGTAATGTCATGCAATACTTCTACGACAGCACAGGTATGACTATCTTGATTCTTTCATAAAATCGTCATGGATGTACATGCATGACAGAAAATGTGACCTACTGTGACAAACACGTATCATCACGGAAGTGTATTTTTTTTGTAGTGTCTGTCTCCTGTTACCATCGACCTTGGATGCACAGTTCGGAACCCCCTACCCGAGATCCGCCGGTTTTGACACCGACAAAGGCCTACCTCCCCAGCGTAGTCACCTGGGCCTCCTCCAGCCCAGCTAGCAGCGGCCCGCAGGTGACCTGTTCCGCCCTGGTAATTTTCCAGCGTGGCAGCCCTTTTCATTTCCCCCAGGCACGCATGTCATTCTCTCCACCTCATCGTTCTTCCTCCTCCCATTGCTTTTCCCCTCTCACAGTAAAAGGAGAGAGGCAGCACACAGACGGCCACCGTGGCCACCACGGAGCCCACGCCTCCCCTATAAAGCTGCCCCGGGCCTCGCCTTAGGGTTTCTCTACTTCCTCCCTCTTCCATCCGCGCCACCACCTCTCCACAAATCCCCTCTTGCACCCTGCCCCTGCTGCTTCCGGAATCCATCGCCATGGCTTAGGCGAGCCAGAGCTCTCCTGCTGCGAAGGAGCCACAACGCCGGCCCCTTCTTCCTCTACGCGCACCATCACACCACCACTACCCCGTTCCCGCTGCAATCCAAGGACGGAGACGCCAATTCCATCGATGCCTTCTTCCCCTGCTTCCTTTGCTTCACAGACCCGAGGATGTCGCCCTGACCAGCAGCTCGTTGTCACGGCCTCCTCGTCGTCTCCCTCGAGCCCTGTATGAGCAGTCGCGCCTCCCCATCTTCTTTCCCTGTTGTTACCATCGCCGTAGTACCCGACCCATGCTGCCCAAGTTCGTCCACCATGGACGGCCTCGATTTCGTGCTCGTGTTTACGCAGTTGCTCTCCTCGTTGATCCACGAACGCACACACATACCGCACCACCTATAGCTCGCGCACTTGTACCACACGCCCCTGTAGCATCTACCCCTAATCTCGCACGCCCACGGCTTGCCCTGCTTCTCACACCGTGCCACCAACCTGCTGCCGTCGCTCGCCGAGCCGTGTTGTGCCTGGATCGAGCTCGAGCTCGAGCTCGAGCAACCCCACGCGCACACCTCCCGTAGCTGCTCCATATGCATGAGCGCACCCACACTACATTCCCGCAAGCCCGCTGTTGCTCTACATCGTGGGTCGTTGCCTCCTTGCTTCTGCCTCACGCCATGCCAGAGGCGAGCACAGGCTCGTCGTCGTGGTCTCACATCACCTAGCCTTTGCACGCGCACGTTCCGGCACCCTGCACCCTCGCAACTATCCTGCACCTCCGCCGGTGCTCCTCTGCTCCGATGGTCGTCGTCTTGCTCGCCGACGTCGTCACCCAATTCCTCTGTGAGCGACGGAGAAGAAGGCCTGGCCTTTGGTTCCGTTCAAGTTCGGCCACGCCCATGTTTGGCACAAGCATTTAGTAGCAGCGCACAGGTCAGGGAACTAATGTGCAAGCAGGAGGTCCTGGGTTCGAGTCCCAGGCACCCCAGTTTTGCAATGTCTCGTTTATTTCTTTTGCCCACACACCCACTCAGCCGATTGGGCCAAATCTTCCTGGGCCGCTTGCACAGTGCGCTGCATTCGGCCCACCGATGTTTTTTTCTTTCCATTCTGTGATTTTGGCATATATCCAGTGCATGCATAATTTCAGAAATGCCATTAAATTGCATTGCTCATATCTAAATATTCATGCATCCAAATGAAACATGTCATATATGTAAAATGCCTAGAATTTCATCTACATTAATAATATCCAACTTTCATCCATGTTAAAAATGTTTAAACTGCTATTTATATTAATTTGCATAAATGGCATGCTAAAATGGTTTATTTAATAACTAAATGACCGTAGCTTCGAATTTAATAATCTTTATATGTAACTTGCTTAGAAAAATGCATAGTTTAACATGGTGGCATTACTTTGCATGTTTAACAACTCTAAAGTATGGTTTAGGGCAGAACAATGCCAAATTCAAAATATGCATATGGGGATTTTCCGGAATTGTTGTTTGTTGTTTCCGGCCTCATTTAAACTTGCCCAAATAGATAGTTTATATATGCTTCACCTCTTGCCATGTTTAAGAACATTTAATATTGTTGAGTAGAATAAATGGGAGAGAACTAAATAATTGAATGTGGTGTTTCGTCAATATGCAACTCGTTGCATATTGAGCTCCACTTAATTTGTAGTATTGTTTGTTACACTTTGCCATGCCAGGAATCATTATACCGGACATGCATCATACCTGATTGTGCATCGTGCCATGTTTATGCTTGGTTGTTTACCATGTTGTTTGCTTCTTTCCGGTTGCGCTTCTCCTTGATAGTTCCAGTTACGTTGCGATTGTGAGGATCCATTCGACTACGCCCGTTCATCTTCTTCATTGATTAGGTCTTCTTCCTAGCGGGATTTCAAGCAAGATGACCATCACCTTGGATCACTACTATCTTTGCTATGCTAGTTGTCTCGTTGCTATTTCTATGTCGCGTTACCTACCACTTATTTGTCAAGTCTCCCAAATTGTGATGATAGCCTCTAAACTTTCCACCCTTCATAGCAAACCGTTGTTTGGCTATGTTACCGCTTTGCTAAGCCCCTCTTATAGCGTTGCTAGTTGCAGGTGCAGTTGCAGGTTGTTCCATGTTTGGACATGGATATCATGGGATATCACAATATATATTATTTAATTAATGCATCTATATACTTGGTAAATGGTGGAAGGCTCGGCCTTTTGCTTGTTTGCTCCACTCTTGCCGCCTTAGTTTCCGTCATACTGGTGTTATGTTCCTTGATTTTGCGTCCCTAACACGGTGAGGGTTTATGGGCCCCTCTTGACAGTTTGCTTTGAATAAAACTCTCCCAGCAAGGCCCAACATTGGTTTTACCATTTGCTTAATAACAACTAAAACTTGCATAGGGACTTGCCGGCCCCCGAGCTCCCTTAATCAACCGTCGGGCCAGTACTCCACATGAGTGTTGGTACACCTACCTAGTAGTCGGCGATGCCGCCTCGGGGCAACTCGATGGTATTTTTGCTACCGTCCACTTTGCATAGATGGTGTTGTCCTGAGAACGAGATACGCGCGGCTCCTATCGATGCACTGGCCATTTTTCAAATGTCTTGTGCACCAGGATTCCGAGTCTGATTGGAGGGTCCCGCGATGGAGCATTGTCTCCGCGGATTGTGAGCTTGTCATGGGCTAAGTTGGGACACCCCAGCAGGGTTTAAACTTTCGAGAGCCGTGCCCGCGGTTCTGTGGCATATAGGAATTTGTTAATATCTGGTTGTAGTGGACTTGAAGTAGACTCAGTTAAAATACACCAACCACGTGCGTAACCGTGACTGTCGCTTGTCGGGTGCGTTCGAGAAGAGAACACGGTTGGGTTATGTTTGAACGTAAGTAGTTCAGGATCACTTCTTGATCATTACTAGTTTGCGACCGTTGCATAGTTTCTCATCTTACTCTTGTATTCGTAAGTTAGCCACCATAAAATGCTTAGTGCTTGCTGCAACCTCACCACTTATCCATTCCATACTCATTAAGCTTTGCTAGTCTTGATACCCATGATAATGGGATTACTGAGTCGTCGTGGCTCATAGTTTACTACAACAACAGTTGCAGGTACAGGTAACGCGATGACCTGACACGAGTGCGATGCTTGCTTGTTTGGAGTTCTTCTGCTTCTTATTCTTCTTCTTGTTCTTCGATCAAGGGATAGGTTCTGGGTCGGGGAACCTGGGATTAGCAGGGTGGATGTCGTTCTTCTTTTTTGTTTGATTTCATCCGTAGTCGGATCTTGATCTTCTATATGATGGTTGCTATGTATTGATGTATTCTTGTATGAATGTTGTAACTTGTGGCGAGTGTAAGCCTTTATCTTCTATTCTCATCTATTCAGTACATGGTATGTTGTAATGATATCCACCTTGCTATGCGCTCGAAATGCGGTTGTGCCCCAATCATCAATTCATCACGTGATTGGGATCGAATCGCATCTTGGGCGCTACAAGTTGGTAGCGGAGCCTTACCGACTTTAGGACCCCCCTTGATTGATCGAACTGCTGCCGTTGTTGAGTCTAGAAGCAAAAAACTATTTTGAGTCTAGTTATATATCGGAGAGTAGCAATTCTTTTTACTCCTTATCCCCTTCGCCGCTCTAGTGAGGACTCCTGACGTGGATGTTTTGACTTCACTCTTCTCTTTTTCACTCAAATTATTTTTAGGATCACACAGGTATTGTGGGATCGTTGCGATATCATTATGACGAATATTCTATCTTGGTGCCTCCTGACATTTAGGGGTTGTGGCAGTGTCCCGGGGAGTTGAGCTCCAAGGTGTTTTCTCATAGTGCTTATCGTTTCAGTTCTGGAATACCAGAGGTCACCGACATCCAAAACACTTCTATACTCTTTGTGGTGAAAGTAGTTTGATGACACCCAGTACTAGGGAGAGCGATCAGATGTATTGCCACATCTAGTATATCAGATGTTTTTGAAGGTCTGAGGTACACGATTTCCGAGGTTTTCTTTGTTATGTGTTGACGGATGGATACAGTTGGAGTGTAGGATTTGTTTGTTGTGTGAGATATTTGTGCCTCCCTATATCCCCAACACCAAATTGCATAACTAGAAAGTTTCGGGAGTTAATAGGTGGGAATTCAAGTAGTTACCTAGGATATCTTTCCGATAGATGCATGATATGATATTGGGGTTCGACGTCTAGTTGTCCGCCAGTCCACGGTTGGTTTTACAGTGGTCTCGTTGTGTCTTAAAGAGTCCTTGGCTATGCTAACACAGGAACGCTTCATATGTCATGTGCGCTACCTTGTACATGATGGTGTTGTAGGATCGAGCCCGTGCGGGCCCCACCATGAAAATTTTGGATGAAATCTCTATCATATTTTTGTTTCTGGCTTATTCTTTTAGCCAATCCTTTGTTTTGTTTTGAGTTGTGGTACTCGAGTTGCTTCAATGTCAAGTGTTGATTCCATACCTTCCCAAAGTAGTGTTCTCATATTTCTATGGGCGTGCTAATCCTTCTTGATCATCGAGATTGTCATGTTAATCCTTTTCAGCCGGCATGTTTCTCTTCATGATGATTCTATATTTTTTCCCATTCGCAAGATCACCTCTTAGTTTTCGCAACGTTGTTCGTTTCATCCGTCTCCAAGTTGCCTTTGTTTTCCCGTCGTCCCACCCTTTTTCTTCAAGGCCTCAGGGATATCAAATCAACTATCCATTTTATTCATGTGAAGTCTCTTCATTCTTTTCGATCAATGTTCTTACCCGGTGATTATCAAGAAGATGGTCAGGAGTTTCAAGTTCATCATTCTTCATTATCATTTTCTTCCCTGGTGGACTAAATTCAAGCTTCGGTGTTAATCAGATATCTTCCTTTTGTTTCACATGCTTTCCTATGTGGCAATTTCTTGTCCAAGTCTCTCTTGTTTATTCACCCCCCTCTATTCATATCCGAAGTGTAGAAGATATCTCAGAAGATGTGTGTTTCCATTCTCAATCTGTTCAAGTTATTTCGAGGTTGTTACCTCATTCAAACCATTTAATTCAACCGGTGCAATCTCTTTTTAAAAATCATTCAATGGTGTTTCTTTTCAGTGGGCCCTAACCCATAGGTCTTTTCGGGATCTTATCTGACTATTCTAATATTTTTGGAGTTATTCTCAAATTCTTTTCAAGGTGTGATGTAAGAATGAATTCCCATTAGTCATATTCCTTCTCCAAGATCACTTTCAAAACATTTTCATCATTAGTTCATCATTTCTATTCTTCATTGTTCCGGAGTGGTTCATCAATTGTCATGGTGGTTCTCATCATCATTCTCAACATTTGAAGACCGAAGAAGAATTTTTCCTAAATCTTGCTCTGTTCTCTTGAAGATTCATGGTGCTATCTTTATGCCATCCTCTCATAATTGTTTTCGATTGTAAGAATTCTTTTCACCCTTCCGGAGCAATTCAGTAGTGTTTTCGGTATGATTATCCAGAGCCCATCATCTCAGAATTATTCATTCTCTGCTTTTAGCTCCCTTTCCCCAAGTCTTACCGGTGCATCGTTCAAGTATTCTCTAGTCACCTCGTGATCTCTTTGCTCTCTAGTCTTTAAATTCCCTCAGTATCTTCATTCGCTTTCTAATTCTTCCCGGTGATTCATTCTCTTTTCTTCATTCGTTTTCAATTTGTACGGTGGTTCATTCGAGATTCCCCTTCCTTTGTTCCCGTATCAATTAATCTGGTCTTCCCAAAAATTCTACCGGTGCTTCATTGAGGAATTTCTCAAGTTTGCGATGTATCTCTCCTCAATCCTTTTTTGCAACGAGAATAAGTAGCATTCCTATCCGTTGCTTGTCATCAATTTAAATTGATGAAGGATACGCATAACATAATTCTTGTTCTTGTTTCATCCAAGTGATTAATTCCTTCTTCCGGAGTTCGTAATGGTATCAATTTCTCAGTTCTAAGTTGTTCATCTATTCTTTCCGGAGTTTCTTCATCATATCACATTCTCGGTTCGAGATGCTTCATCTTTTCTTTTTGGAGTTCAAAGCTCTCTCAATTATCTCGTCCCGAGAGTCCATCTAAATCATTGCAAGCTTTCAATTCTTTTTTCAATCTTTGCTTCTTTTCCATCATCCTTTTATTACCGGAGTTCTCCATGGAGGTTTTCATGATGGTTCATTAAAGATTTAATTTGTTCTCAAGTGTTCATCAAGATTCTTGTTGGAGGAGATCAAGCATTCTTCATCTTGCATTCCAAAATAAAATTCTTTCTACCTTACCTTTTGAGGTGGTGTTATGTCATTCTTGATAATTTCCCTTCGTGATTCAATTTGTCAAGAATGAAATATATTTAAATTCATCATTTTATCTTCGTTCAAGAGATCTTTTCAACCAATCAATCTTTTGTTGGAATTATATTAGGTAATATTTCACCTATAGCCTTCCCTAAGGAATGTAGCTATTTGTGGTGTTTATCAATGATCCAGTTTTCTCCTTCTCATCTCGGATAAGCTTTCTCTCTTTTGTGGCTCTCAATCAAAACAATTGTTTCCGTTAGTGGCCGGTTGCCACCTCATAATTTTGAGATATTTTCCGTAAGCCCACAACAAGCTTGTGCTTTTCGTTGTTGATTTTCCAACAACTTTGTTCAATCCTTCTTTGCAATGATGCTTTCCAAGTTCATTTGTGGTAGAAGTTGTCATTTTCTTCTCCGTCCCTCTATCCCAGTAATCTAACTTCTATTGTTTTGTTCCGAAGGCATTGTGATGTTGCTCTCTTCATCCCATCATTTCGTTTTGCCAAGATCATGTTCTTTTCCTTGCTTATATCCATTTAACTGAAGTGATGCCCGAATTATTTTATTATTATTCCTTGTCTGGCTAATTTTAACCAGAGTGGCTTCAAAATCTATCTTGTTGCCTAAGCTCTTGGTTCTCATCATATTCCTTGTTCGTCTTGTCCAACGGAGTGTTCGAAATCTCATTCATCTCCATTGTATTCTATCTTTCAATTTGTTCAACCTCTCAAGGTTTGTGGTTTCACTCGTGTGTCAAAGAAGCAACTTTGCTTTACCTCTTCCTTCTTTCGTTTCTCTCCGGTGACATCCCTAGATCTCGGAGCGAGATCTCTTGTAAGTGGAGGAGAGTTGTAACGACCCAAGACCGACGCTCCAGAGGACTTCCATATATTTCGTGTTCGCTGTGTGTTTTATTTTGTTTGTTTTATTATCATAATTATTTTTGCATATTTCATTCCTCTATGTCGTTGCCATGCCCATGATGAGTGCCATTGTCAGATTTGCTTCTTGCATCATGCACATCATTGGTTATATTACATCGTGCCATCCTTGTTGTTTCCATGTTCATCTCGCTTTGTTATGCTTCATGATTTTGATGTGCCTCTTGTCATTTTATTGCATTGCATCATGATCATCATGCCTTGTTTTTCATATTCAAGTTTTGTTGTGTGATCTTGCGTAGAATCGCCTCTTCTTCTTATCTCCACCTCATTCATGCAACATACCCATACCAGCAACCATTCGTCAAGTTCACCCAAGTTTCTATCCCATCCAAACTTCTCCTTTCTTCTTTATTCCATTTATTTTTCTTGTGACATTTTTCCTGTTATGGAAAATGTTCAACCTTTTCCAATAAATCCTAACTAATGCCAAGACCACCTCATAGAATTTTTAGGTTGTGTGGAAGTATTTTTGTTGGGCTAAGGATTTATTTGAGTTTGAGTTATTTTCAAACTTGCATAAATTTGCAGCCTCTAAAAATTTCCAAGACATTTTATTCAAATACTGGATAAAACCAGGAGTACATGGATACGTTTCTATCCCTCATATTCCTTTCAAACTCCCTGGACTTTTTCTTTTCTAAACTTGGAGATTTAAATTTTCTGAAGAAGAAACAAAAGGGGAAAGGCCTACCTCCCCAGCGTAGTCACCTGGGCCTCCTCCAGCCCAGCTAGCAGCAGCCCGCAGGTGACCAGTTCCCCTGGTAGTTTTCCAGTGTGGCAGCCTGTTTCATCTCCCCCGGGGCCACATTTCATTCTATCCACCTCACCGTTCTTCCTCCTCTCGTTGCTTTCCCCCTCTCACAGTAAAAGGAGAGAGGCGGCATGCAGACGGCCACCGTGGCCACCACGGCGCCCACGCTTCCCCTATAAAGCCGCCCCTGGCCTCGCCCTAGGGTTTCTCTAATTCCTCCCTCTTCCCTCCGCGCCGCCACCTCTCCACAAATCCCCTCTTGCACCCTGCCCCTACTGCTTCCAGAATACATCGCCATGGCCGAGGCGAGCCGGAGCTCTCCTCCTGCGAAGGAGCTCCAACGCCGGCCCATCTTCCTCTACGCGCACCACGACACCTCCACGACCCCGTTCCCGCTGCGATCCAAGGCTGGAGACGCCAAGTCCATCGACGCCTTCTTCCCCTACTTCCTCTGCTTCTCGGACCCGAGGGTTGCCCTGACCAGCAGCTCATCATCGTGGCTGATGACCCACAAGTATAGGGGATCTATCGTAGTCCTTTCAATAAGTAAGAGTGTCGAACCCAACAAGGAGTAGAAGGAAATAATAAGCGGTTTTTAGCAAGGTATTCTCTGCAAGTACTGAAATAAGCAGTAACAGATAGTTTTGTGGTAAGATAGATTGTAACGAGCAACAAGTAATAAAAGTAAATAAAGTGCAGCAAGGTAGCCCAATCCTTTTTTAGAAAAAGACAAGCCGGAACAAACTCTTATAATAGGAAAAGCGCTCCCGAGGACACATGGGAATATCGTGAAGCTAGTTTTCATCACGTTCATATGATTCGTGTTCGATACTTTGATAATTTGATATGTGGGTGGACCGGTGCTTGGCTGCTGTTCTTACTTGAACAAGCATCCCACTTATGATTAACCTCTATTGCAAGCATCCGCAACTACAACAAAAGTATTAAGGTAAACCTAACCATAGCATGAAACATGTGGGTCCAAAGCAGCCCCTTACGAAGCAACGCATAAACTAGGGTTTAAGCATCTGTCACTCTAGCAACCCATCATCTACTTATTACTTTCCAATGCCTTCCTCTAGGCCCAAATAATGGTGAAGTGTTATGTAGTCGACGTTCACATAACACCACTAGAGGCTAGACAACATACATCTTATCAAAATATCAAACGAATACCAAATTCACATGACTACTCATAGCAAGACTTCTCCCTTGTCCTCAGGAACAAACGTAATTACTCACAAAGAATATTCATGTTCATAACCAGAGGGGTAATAATATGCATATAGGATCTGAACATATGATCTTCCACCAATTAAACCAACTAGCATCAACTACAAGGAGTAATCAACACTACTAGCAACCTACTCGCACCAATCCCAGACTTTGAGACAAGAATTGGATACAAGAGATGAACTAGGGTTTGGAGATGAGATGGTGCTGGTGAAGATGTTGATGGAGATTGCCCTCTCCCGGTGAGAGGAGCGTTGGTGATGACGATGGTGATGATTTCCCCCTCCGGGAGGGAAGTTTCCCCGGCAGAACAGCTCTGCCGGAGCTCTAGATTGGATCCGCGAAGGTTCCGCCTCGTGGCGGCGGAGTCTCGTCCAGAAAAGTTCCTTTCTATTTTTTTCTCATCGAAAGACTTCATATAGGAGAAGATGGGCGTCGGAGAGCCACCAGGGGGTTCGCGAGGTAGGGGCGCACCCTAGGGGGGGGCGCCCCCCACCCTCATGAGCAGGGTGTGGGCCCCCTGGCCTTCATCTTTGGCGAGGATTTTTCTTTATTTATTTTAAGATGTTCCGTGGAGTTTCAGGACTTTTGGAGTTGCGCAGAATAGGTCTATAATATTTGCTCCTTTTCCAGCCCAGAATTCCAGCTGCCGGCATTCTCCCTCCTTATGTAAACCTTGTAAAATAAGAGAGAATAGCCATAAGTATTGTGACATAAAGTGAAATAACAGTCCATAATGCAATAAATATCGATATAAAAGCATGATGCAAAATGGACGTATCAACTCCCCCAAGCTTAGACCTCGCTTATCCTCAAGAGAAAAGACGATAACAATAAATATGTCCTCATGTTTAGAGGTAGAGGCGTCGATAAATTAAATAAAATACGGACATGAAGGCATCATGATTATTCTCATAGCAGCAACATATATAGCTTTTGTCATATGATTACTTATATTCAAGTGGTGATATATTCACAATGCAAAAGTATAAATCATAAACCTTACTGGGCTCCGACAAACTATAATCTCAGTCATTGAAGCAATTGCAATTTATCATAACGTCGGAAAGAGTCTATGTCAGAGCTAAAAAGCAAGTCCACATACTCAACTATCATTTAGTCCTCCATAATTTCTAACACTCACGCGATACTTGTGGTTACGGAGTTTTAATCGGACACAGAGAAAGATAGGGGCTTATAGTTTTGCCCCACAACCTTTTACCTCAAGGGTAATGTCAACAATAATGGTTCGTGCTCCCCCACATCCAATTAGATATATATATATATATATATATATATATATATCATGTTCTTTCCAACATGCTGAGCTTGCCAAAGGATAAAATGAAAAAGAAAAGGTGAAGATCACCATGAGTCTTGCATAAGGTAGAAGATAATAATAAAGGATAGGCCCTTCGCAGAGGGAAGCAGAGGTTGCCATGCGCTTTTATGGTTGGATATACAAAATCTCAATGCGAAAGAACGTCGCTTTATGTTGCCCCTTGTGATATGAACCTTTATTATGCAGTCCGTCGCTTTTATTACTTCCACATCACAAGATCGTATAAAGCTTATTTATCCCACACCAATCAATCATACATATTTAGAACAATTTTTATTGCTTTGCACCGATGACAACTTACTTGAAGGATCTTACTCAATCCATAGGTAGATATGGTGGACTCTCATGGCAAAACTGGTTTAGGGATTTTGGAAGCACAAGTAGTATTTCTACTTAGTCCTGAGAATTTGGCTAGCATGAGGGGGAAAGGCAATCTCAACAAGTTAGAGGATCCATGACAACATACTTTATCTCAGATATAAGAAATACATAACTCATTACGTTGTCTTCCTTGTCCAACATCAACTCTTTAGCATGTCATATTTTAATGAGTGCTCCCAATCATAAAAGATGTCAATGATAATATATCTATATGTGAAAACCTCTCTTTCCTTATTACTTCCTATTAATTGCAACAATGACCAAAGCTATGTCTTCCAACTCCCAACAACTTTTAATCATCATACTCTTTCTATGTGAAGTCATTACTCTCAATAAGATCAATATGAACTTTTTGTTTCTTTTTATTCTTTTTCTCTTTCTTTTATTCACCCAAGATCATGGCAAAATAATCAAGACCTTGACTCAACACTAATCTTTATTATATATAGCTCACAGACTCGATTACATAGAGGGATCATAAAGCAAAACTCAAAACTAGATCATGCCATAAACTTTATTCTACTAGATCAAGATACTACTAATAGGATCGAACTAAGAAAAACTGTAAAGATAGGAGTTGTGATTGTGATACGATACCGGGGCACCTCCCACAAGCTTGGCAGTTGCCAAGGGGAGTGCCCATACCCATGTGATTATATCTCCTTAGATGGTGAAGAAGGTGGTGGTGATGTTGGCTTAGTTGATGGCTTAGGCTTCTCCCTTAATTTGCGCTTGTGGACGGCATTTTGATCCCTCAGATCATCAATCTCCCACTCCAGGGTTAATATCTTTTTGCATAGGTCCTGCTTATTTTCCTGCAAGAGAGGAAAAGGGATAAACTCGAACTTGGGTTTCTTTACCCTATCAGGGAGACTTGACTTTTTGAACTCCACGTGCATGTCCCCAGGTTGAGGTAATGGTGCTTCATCTTCATCTGAGCTCATCTCCTCCTTCCTCCATGGTCCATTATGTTCCACATCTCCATAGACCTTTGGATTTGCTAAGTAATCATCCACATAGATTTCTCCTTCCGAATCCTGGGAAGACATGTTCATTTAATCTGCAAGGGGAGAGCTCGAAACAAAGACAGGAGATTTTTGCGTGATACGGGAGTCAAAACCTTCGAGAGGTTATATAATGAATTTTTACCGACCAAAATATGTATCGTGCAAGAAAATGGAGTCCGGAAGGCACACGAGGTGCTCACGAGGTAGGGGCGCGCCCAGGGTGGTAGGGCACGCCCACCACCCTCGTGGGGCCCTCGTGTCCTTTCCGGACTGCTCCTTATTTTTCTATTTTTCTAAATATTCCAAAACGGAGAAATATTGCCTTAAATATTGTTTTGGAGTTGGTTTACTTACCGTACCACATACCTATTCCTTTTCGGGGTCTGAAACGTTCCGGAAAGTGTCCCTTATGTATTCCTCCGGGGTTACGGTTTCAATAATATTGGTTTCAACATTTATGGGATTACCTGAGATATAATGTTTGATTCTTTGACCGTTTACCACCTTCGGATTTGTTCCCTCGAAGTTGTTGATCTTTATGGCACCGGAACAATAGACCTCTTCGATAACATAGGGGCCTTCCCATTTAGAGAGAAGTTTTCCTGCAAAAAATCTTAAACGAGAGTTGTATAGCAATACATAATCACCTACATTAAACTCATGCTTTTGTATCCTTTTGTCATGCCATCTTTTAACTTTTCTTTAAACAAATTGGCATTTTCATAAGCTTGGGTTCTCCATTCATCAAGTGAGCTAATATCAAATAACCTCTTCTCACCGGCAAGTTTAAAATCATAGTTAAGCTCTTTAATAGCCCAATATGCCTTATGTTCTAGTTCGAGAGGTAAGTGACATGCTTTTCCATAAACCATTTTATACGGAGACATACCCATAGGATTTTTATATGCAGTTCTATAAGCCCATAATGCATCATCAAGTTTCTTGGACCAATTCTTTCTAGACCTATTAACAGTCTTTTGCAAAATTAATTTGAGCTCTCTATTGGTCAAATCTACTTGACCACTAGACTAAGGGTAATAAGGAGATGCAATTCTATGATTAACATCATATTTAGCAAGCATTTTACGGAAAGCACCATGAATAAAATGTGAACCACCATCAGTCATTAAATATCTAGGGACTCCAAACCTCGGGAAAATAACTTCCTTAAGCATTTTAATAGAAGTGTTATGATCAGCACTACTAGTTGGAATAGCTTCTACCCACTTAGTAACGTAATCAAAAGCAACTAAAATATGTGTGTATCCATTAGAGGAAGGAAAAGGTCCCATATAATCAAAGCCCCAAACATCAAACGGTTCAATAACAAGAGAATAATTCATAGGCATTTCTTGACGTCTACTAATATTACCAATTCTTTGACATTCATCACAAGACAAGACAAACTTACGGGCATCCTTGAAGAGAGTAGGCCAATAAAAACCAGATTGCAATACCTTATGTGTAGTTCTATCTCCAGCGTGGTGTCCTCCATAGGACTCGGAGTGACACTTGCGTAGGATCTGTTCCTGTTCTTGCTTAGGTACACAACGTCTAATTACACCATCTACTCCTTCTTTATAAAGATGTGGGTCATCCCAAAAGTAATGTCTTAAATCATAGAAAAACTTTTTCTTTTGTTGGTATGTCAAGCTAGGTGGTATAAATTTAGCAACAATATAATTAGCATAATCAGCATACCATGGAGTACTACGAGAAGTACTTATAACATTTAATTGTTCATCAGGAAAGCTACCATTAATAGGTAGTGGGTCATCAAGAATATTTTCTAACCTAGACAAGTTGTCTGCAACGGGGTTCTCAGCTCCCTTTTCTATCAACAATATGCAAATCAAATTCTTGTAGCAAGAGAATCCATCTAATAAGTCTAGGTTTAGCATCTTTCTTTTCCATAAGATATTTAATAGCAGCATGATCAATTTGAATAGTTACTTTAGAATCAACAATATAAGATCTGAACTTATCACAAGCAAGTACAACTGCTAAAAGCTCTTTTTCAGTAGTAGCATAATTCCTTTGAGGATTGTCTAGAGTCTTACTAGCATAATGAATAACATTTAATTTCTTATCAACTCTTTGCCCTAGAACAGCACCTACAGCATAATCACTAGCATCACACATAATTTCAAAGGGTAGGTTCCAATCAGGTGGCTGAACAATAGGTGTAGTGACTAATGCTTTCTTAAGTATTTCAAATGCTACTACACAATCATCATCAAAGACAAATGGTATATCTTTTTGCAATAAATTAGTCAGAGGCCGAGAAATTTTTGAGAAGTCCTTAATGAACCTCCTGTAAAATCTGGTGTGACCAAGGAAACTTCCTATACCTTTGATGTCCTTGGGACATGGCATCTTTTCAATAGCATCAACCTTGGCTTTATCAACTTCAATACCTCTTTCAGAAACTTTGTGCCCCAAGACAATACCTTCATTAACCATAAAGTGGCACTTTTCCCAATTCAAGACAAGATTAGTTTCTTCACATCTCTGCCAAACTCGATCAAGATTGCTCAAGCAATCATCAAAAGAGGAAGCATAGACACAAAAGTCGTCCATGAAAACCTCACAAATCTTTTCACAAAAGTCAGAGAATATAGCCATCATGCATCTTTGAAAGGTAGCAGGTGCATTACATAAACCAAAAGGCATACGTCTATAAGAAAAAGTACCAAAAGGGCATGTAAAAATAGTCTTTGATTGATCTCTAGCCGACACAGGTATTTGAGAGAAATCAGAATAACCATCTAGAAAGCAATAGTGTGTATGTTTGCATAATCTTTCTAGCATTTGATCAATAAAAGGTAAGGGGTAATGATCTTTCTTAGTAGCTTTATTTAATTTGCGGAAATCAATTACCATCCTATAACCCGTGATAATTCTTTGTGGAATCAATTCATCTTTATCTTTAGGAACAACAGTAATACCTCCCTTCTTAGGGACACAACGGACAGGACTTACCCACTCACTATCAGCAACGGGTTAGATTATACCTGCCTCCAGAAGCTTTAATATTTCTTTTCTTACCACTTCTTTCATTTTAGGATTCAGACGTCGTTGAGGATCACGAACTGGTTTGGCATCTGCTTCCAAATTTATTTTGTGTTGACATAGAGTGGGACTAATGCCCTTAAGATCATCAAGAGTATATCCCATAGCAGCACGGCTTCTTCAGAGTTTTCAATAATCTTTCTTCTTCATGCTCTGAAAGGTTAGCATTAATAATAATAGGATATATCTTCTTTTCATCAAGATAAGCATATTTAAGATTATCAGGCAAAGGTTTAAGCTCAAACACGGGATCACCCTTGGGTGGAGGAGGATCCCCTAAAATTTCAACAGGCAAATTGTGTTGCAGAATAGGTTCCTGTTTAAAGAATACTTCATCTATTTCCCTTCTTTCATTCATGAACATATCATTTCCATGGTCTAGCAAATAGTGTTCCAAAGGATCACTAGGAGGTACGGCAATAGAAGCAAGACCAATAATTTCATCCTTACTAGGTAATTCTTCCTCACGATGTTGTTTACTAAATTTAGAGAAATTAAACTCATGAACCATATCATCCAAGCCAACAGTAACAATATTCTTAGTGCAATCTATGGTAGCATTGACAGTATTTAAGGAGGGTCTACCAAATATAATGGGACAAAAGCTATATTGCGGAGAAGTAAGAACAAGAAAATCAGCAGGATATTTAGTTTTCCCACACAAGACTTCAACATCTCTAACAATTCCAATTGGTGAAATAGTATCTCTATTGGCAAGTTTAATTGTGACCTCAATATCTTCTAACTCAATAGGTGCAATTTCATTCTTAATTTCTTCGTATAAAGTATGTGGTATAACACTAGCACTAGCACCCATATCACATAAGCCATGATAACAATGATCTCCTATTTTAACAGAAATAACAGGCACGCCTACCACAGGTCTATGTTTATCTTTATCACAAGGTTTAGCAATTCTAGCAGTTTCACCTTCAAACTGAATAACATGCCCATCAATATTATCAGACAAGAGATCTTTAACAATAGCAATATTAGGTTCTACTTTAACTTGCTCAGGAGGTGTATAAGTTCTAATATTGCTTTTACGAACAACAGTTGAAGCTTTAGCATGATCCTTTTTTCTAACAGGGAAAGGTGGTTCCTCAATATAAGAAGTAGGAACAATAGGATCATTATAAGTGACAGTCTTTTCTTCAACTTTAATAGGTGCAGTTACTTTTACTTCTATGGGTGGATGATATTTAAACCACTTTTCCTTAGGGAGATCAACATAAGTAGCAAAAGATTCACAGAAAGAAGCTACTACCTTAGAGTCAAGTCCATATTTAGTGCTAAACTTACGGAAAATATCGGTGTCCAGAAAAGATTTAACACAATCAAACTTAGGTGTCATACCTGACTCCTTACCTTCGTCGAGGTTCCAATCTTCAGAGTTGCGTTTAATTCTATCCAGTAAATTCCATCTGAATTCAATAGTCTTCATCATAAAAGAGACAACACAAGAAGTATCGAGCATGGTACGTTTGTTATCAGAAAGCCGAGCATATAAATTTTGCATAATTATTTCTCTCGGGAGCTCATGATTGGGGCATGAATATAACATTGATTTAAGCCTCCCCCAAGCTTGGGCGATGCTTTCTCCTTCGCGAGGCCAGAAATTATATATATAATTGTGATCACGATGAACAAGATGCATAGGGTAATACTTTTGATGAAATTTCAACTTCAATCTTTTATAGTCCCATGATCTCATATCATCACATAGCCTATACCATATCAATGTGTCTCCCTTCAAAGATAAAGGGAAGACCTTCTTCTTAACAACATCATCGGGTATACCTGCAAGCTTAAATAATCCACAAACTTCATCCACATATATTATGTGCTCATCAGGATGCTTTGTTCCATCTCCTGTAAAAGGGTTAGCTAGCAGTTTTTCCATCATACCCGAAGGAAATTCAAAAGGAGTTTCATTTTCAATAGGTTCAGTAGGTTGAGGAGCAACTCTTTGCTCTACTGGACGGGGTGAAGATACCCCAAACAAGCCCCTCAGAGAATTACTTTCCATAGTAACAAGTCACAGTAAATTTCAACACACTATATAAACATTTCCTTACCAAATTTGACCTACCAAAGGCGCTACTCTCCCCGGCAACGGCGCCAGAAAAGAGTCTTGATGACCCACAAGTATAGGGATCTATCGTAGTCCTTTCGATAAGTAAGAGTGTCAAACCCAACGAGGAGCAGAAGGAAATGATAAGCGGTTTTCAGCAAGGTATTCTCTGCAAGTACTGAAATAAGTAGTAACAGATAGTTTTGTGGTAAGATAGATTGTAACGAGCAACAAGTAATAAAAGTAAATAAAGTGCAACAAGGTGGCCCAATCCTTTTGTAGCAAAGGACAAGCCAGAACAAACTCTTATAATAGGAAAAGCGCTCCCGAGGACACATGGGAATATCGTCAAGCTAGTTTTCATCATGTTCATATGATTCGCGTTCGATACTTTGATAATTTGATATGTGGGTGGACCGGTGCTTGGGTGCTGTTCTTACTTTAACAAGCATCCCACTTATTATTAACCTCTATTGCAAGCAGCTGCAACTACAACAAAAGTATTAAGGTAAACCTAACTGACGGTGTCCTGGACCAGGGGGTACTCACCACGTCGTCTCCCGATCTGTTAGATTGGGCCGAGGACCCCCATGGCCGTATACTCATGGGCGAGTTCGGACAACTTCCACATACACGGAAGATTCTACAAGACTTGGTGATCAAGACAAGGACTCCTCCCCACCGGCGTATTCGGCTAGGACTCTTGTTATCCTAGGCCTCTGGTGCATTATATAAACCGAGGCCACACTAGTCGATAAAGATACAACAATCATACCGTAGGCTAGCTTTTAGGGTTTAGCCTCTCCGATCACGTGCTGGATCAACTCTTGTAATACTCATATCATCAAGAATAAATCAAGTAGGACGTAGGGTTTTACCTCCATCAAGAGGGCCTGAACCTGGGTAAAACATCGTGTCCCCTGCCTCCTGTTATCATCGATCCTAGACACACAGTTCGGGACCCCCTACCCGAGATCCGCCGGTTTTGACACCGACATTGGTGCTTTCATTGAGAGTTCCGCTGTGTGATCGCCAAAAGGATCAATGGCTCGCCCGCAGGTCAACTGCGACACCGGCTTCTTCGTCACCGTCTCGACTGGTCACCTTGGCTCGACCGAGGACCGTGCTCCATCTCCGATTGTCATGTTTGGACGAGGGCCTTCATCAACATCAACACCGATTTCTATCAAGATAATGGAGGAATCACCCATGGAGCTCGGGGGCTCAACGTCAACATTGCCCTCGGGCGACCGTGTTGTTTTTTCCGAACAGCAAACTTGTATCCGCTTCCACCACCTCTTAAAGCATCGCTTTGACGATCCCTTCGGTGGAATTGTGCGGAATTGAGTTTACAGAAACCATGAAAAATTTCGTCGAGTTCCGATGGAGGAATCTCCGAGAATCTACGATATACCGGAGCCCTGTCAAATCTGGACGGGAATCTGGACGAATTTAGGGCGTGGCCTCCAGAGCCCAGCTCGGAGGTCCTTTGGAAGATCCAACCGTTCATATACTGCGGAATTCCCATATATACCACCCCTCCAAATTTCAGCTCGATCCGACGGTTCAAACTCTAGGAACCTTCCGATGAGTGGACCAATTTTAGGATCTGTTCACTACAAGAAATATGTCAACTTATGACCTTCTGTCAGTGACCCTTGAAGAATTGGTCATAAATTTATGACCATTTTAGACCAATTGGTCAAAAGCTGTTCAGGGGGCTCCAAACCCTAAACCATTGCGACCATTTTGGTCTGAAAGGTCGTAATTTCCTTACACGAAATGGTCACAAAGCAAACAGTGCTAGTCCGCTGCCTTATTTCTAGTTGTTAATGACCAATATAGATGGTCATAGCCTTGTAGATTGTGGTGGGTTGTGATGACTAGGCGCCATCTCATCAGTTTTGCCTATGTGTCATGTCCATGTGGCAGTTTTTGCCCTAGGTTGTGAAGCAACCTATATTTCTATCATTCCCAAAATTCCCAAAAAAATCTCATAAATTCTTTGGGGCATATCTTCATCAAATATGTAAAAATCCTTCCTTGCCTAGTTCAAAACTAATTCAACAATATTCATTTTCCTATTCTGTTCACAACAACACTTTATGAAGGAACTGCTATTTATATATTCTTGATTGCCCTCAGAATTTTTGGGCACTCTTTCCTATCCAAATAATTACCGCATGAAAAAATTCAGCTCCATTTGCCTAGCAAATCTTCCTCGGCAAATTTCCAAAGTTTTTGTCCACCTAGAAGCATTGTAAAGGAAGTAACTTTTTTATATCTCTAAATGACATGAAATTTATACAGTTCCTTCATATGCCCAAATTATCACTCTCCTCCAAATTGCAGCTCAGTCAAATCATCTATGTGAGCCCAGGTTCAATTTATATTTTATGGCCAAATTGGCACGTTGCAAAGCAAGTGTTATATAGACCCCTCCTATTACCCTCAAACTTTCCGGGCACTCTTCCATACCCAAATAATTGCCACATGATAATATTCAGCTCAATTTTCCTAGTAAATCTTTCTCGGGAAATTTCCAAAGTTTCTACCTCGAGAGAAGCTTTGTGAAGTAAGTACTAGCTAGGCTTACGCAAATGACCTGAAAATTTACCAGCGCATGACCATACCTAATTAACTTACCTACACCAATTTTGAGCTCATTTCATTCATCCAATCTCTCTCACTAGTTTTCCCAAGTTTTTGTCCATAGAAGAGCATTGTGAAGGAAGTACTACTTTGGCATGTCTAAATGGTATCAATTTTCTACAATGCTTTCCTATGCCCAAATAACCATCCTCCACAAAATTTCAGCTCACTCCATTCATTATTTTGAGCCCAGCTTCAACATTCATATTTTTGTCCAGCATGGTACTTTGCAAAGCAACTACCACCTAGGATCCTCCTTTTGAGCTAAAAATTTGTGAAGACATTCTCCTTAGTAGATGATCATCCTCAGCCAAAACTCACACCCATTGGCCACGTGCATTTCCCGTACCGCTAATCAAACACTTGGCTGCTAATTCATGTTTGAGCATCGATCGGTCTCCTCGTGAGAATCTTATGTTGTAATTTTCTTCCTAGCACCAACCTGGGGAGTGCCCAACCCACTAGACATGCCTAGGCCGCCCAGAACACATGGCAACATTACGGTCACGCGGTGACCACGCGACGGGCATGCGAGTTTACGCGCTCTAGAGTCGGGGCCCTCGGCCACCGCCCAAACCTCGACGTATCGCCACCAAACCATGTATTTATGATTAAATAGGTCCTTATGTAACTAGAAATGATTTTTGGAAAAAATAAATAGCAAACTATGAGGCAGCTGCAGTTCAAATTTGACCCGCTTCCAGCTGAATCGGCGGAAATTTGTCTTTTTCACGAGAGGTGGATCAAAAACTTTTACACCCAACCATTTTGTCAATTGTGCATTAAGTATGGCCTAGTATTTTATAAAAATGATTTGGTCCAATTTTGCAACAATTATTTGGTAGTTCCTTCACAAAAAAACCTCCTTTCGGGCACTCGAAAAATGGAAAATGGTTTTTTCGTCCAACGAAAATGAAAACTTCCTTAGGCAACATTGTTTGCCATTCCAATATGCACCCTTGTGCACAATATGAGATCATTTGAACAAACTATGCCATGAATGCGGCCATAAGATAGATCATTTGGCTTGAAAAGCCATGAATCTTCACACTTGGTAGCTCATTTCTGAGAACACTTTTTTAAAATAATTACTGTATTACAATTTTATTATTTTTCCTGAAAACTTGTTCACATATAATGACACAATGCGAAGGTTTTCCAATTTTTTGATTTTTTTTGAATTTTTTATGCCCGTTTCAAAATGCGGTCAAAACGGCCGTTTTGACCGTTCCTAGCTAGTGGTTGAATATTGGAATTCTTTTGGTGTTTCTCTGATTAAATAGATACTTATGTACCTTGAAATGATTTTTGGAAAAAATAAATAGCAAACTATGAGGCAGCTCCAGTTCAAATTTGACCCGCTTCCACCTGAATCGTCAGAAATTTGTCTTTTTCACCAGAGGTGGATCAAGACTTTTGACACCCAACCATTTTGTCAATTGTGCATTAAATATGTCCTAGTATTTTATAAAATTTATTTTTTCCAATTTTGCAACAATTATTTGGTAGGTCCTTCACAATAAAACCTCATTTCAGGCACTCAAAAAATGGAAAATGGTTTTTTCGTCCAAAGAAAATGAAAACTTCCTTAGGCAACATTGTTTGCCATTACAATATGCACCCTTGTGCACAATATGATATCATTTGTACAAACTATGCCATGAATGTGGCCATAAGATTGGTCATTTGGCTTGAAAGCCATTGATCTCCACACATGATAGCTCGTTTTTTAGAACACTTTTTTAAAATAATTACCGTATTACAAGCTAGTTATTTTTCGTGAGAACTTGGCCACATATGATGACACAATGCGAAGGTTTCCCAGTTTTTTGATTTTTTTTGAATTTTTATGCCCGTTTCAAAATGCGGTCAAAACGGCGGGAATGACCGTTCCTAGCTAGTGGTTGAATCTTGGAATTTTTTTGGTGTTTCTCTGATTAAATAGGTCCTTATGTACCTATAAATGATTTTTGGAAAAAAATAAATAGCAAACTATGAGGCAGCTGCAGTTCAAATTTGACCCGCTTCCAGCTGAATCGGCGAAAATTTGTCTTTTTCACGAGAGGTGGATTAAAACTTTTTACACCCAACCATTTGGTCAATTGTGCATTAAATATGGACTAGTATTTTAGAAAAATGATTTGGTCCAATTTTGCAACAATTATTTGGGAGGTCCTTCACAAAAAAAACCTCCTTTCGGGCACTCGAAAAATGGAAAATGATTTTTTTGTCCAAAAGAAATGAAAACTTCCTTAGGCAACATTGTTTTCCATTCTACTATGCACCCTTGTGCACAATATGAGAACATTGTTTTTTGAATTTCTTTCAAAATGTTGTCAAAACGGCGGGTATGACTACGTGTCTTCGGTCATCGCGAAGGTGACAATGACGAACTCCGCGCTCGCGACCACCACCTCGATGCCCTGCTCTTCTACGTGCCGAGGTCCTTGCTGGCGGCTTTGCCGGATAAAAATCCAGAGCTTCTTTATTCAGTATTGCCGCCTCCGCCCCTGAAGTCGAGACATCGAATGATCCAAAAACCTAAGCTACTAGGACCCTAAAACCTAAGCTACTAGGACCCTAAAACCTAAAGCTAAAATGATCCACACGCGCGGGATCTGACGACCCTCCTCACCGCCGACGACCAAGAAGAAGAAGTCACCGGCGGAGGGGAACCGCCGAAAGACGGCGCAAAAAGAGTCAGTTCTCTTAGCCAAAGAGATGTGCACTTTATTTTTAGCCGGTTACGACCTACTTAAATGGTCATGGACATCGCGCACATGTACTCTGTTTTGATTGGTTCAGAGGCATGTCACGTGGATTATGGATCGAGCACCGTCCGATCCACCCAGATCCAACGGCAGCGCTCCCTCGTCACGTTTCTCACGCCACCTAGCCCAACAACCCACAGGCCACAGCCTGCACTCCTCCCCCGCAAACCCTAGCGCTCCCCGATCCCTCCCACCTCCCCTCCCCTCGCTGCCACCCACCCCTCCCCTCGCTCTCCTCCCTCCCCTCCCCTCCGGCAAGATCCAGCGCGCTCGAAGATCCCCATGCTCTGCTCCTCCCTCCCCTCCGGCAAGATCCAGCGCTCGGCCTCCCTCTCCTCGATCCAGATCGAGGCACCCCGCCGCCCCGCCTTCGTCTCCCTCCGTCTCCCACCCGATGGAGGCCGCGGTGGGGGAAGCGAGGGGTCTCGGCTTCCCCTCCCATCGCCGCACCACTCGTCCACTAGCTCCCCACGCAGGCGGATTCGGATGGAGGCGGCCGTCGCCGGGCATGACGACTCCACCCGCCAGGTCATCGCCGTGCACGCTCCAACAACCTCTTCCGCTTCAAGACGGACCACTCCTCCGCACCCTTCTCCCCCTTCGCCGAGAAGATGGACTGCGCCGGCGGCGCCGGCTCCCCCACCCCCAAGAAGGTGCCCCGCAAGGTCCCCAAGACGCCCCACAAGGTTCGATCCGCCCGCCCGCCCATTCCCGCAAACACCTCGCGCGCACCGAATTCTCCGATCTCCGATCTACTACTAACTGGTGTGTGGTCGTCGCCGGCGTGCAGGTGCTGGACGCGCCGTCCCTCCAGGACGACTTCTACCTGAACCTCGTCGACTGGTCCTTGCAGAACATGCTCGCCGTCGGCCTCGGCACCTGCGTCTACCTCTGGTCCGCATCCAGCTGCAAGGTGCATTTCTTTCTTTCTTTCTTTCTTTCTTGCATCTTCTTGTTGCATCCATGGATCACGCTCAGGTCAGATTGCTAATGGCACCGTTGTCCAGGTTACCAAGCTATGCGATATGGGGCCGAGGGACAGCGTCTGCGCCGTGCACTGGACGCGCGAGGGCTCCTACCTCGCCGTCGGCACCAGCCTTGGAGACGTCCAGGTTTAATCTTCAACCGATGCACATTGCAACAAAATCTCACAATGTAGTCCATATTCGTCAAAGGATTCTGAACTGTTTGGTTCACGACTTATCAAAATTGATATCACTGATGCACATTGGAAGAAAATTTCACAGCACACAAGATTAGAGAACTGAAAGCTGTTAGTGTGTGATTGTTAAAAGATAAGTACCAATGTTTAAGGGGTGTAGTCCACTAATAACTTTCACATACTATCGTGTGCGACGCGTCGAAATAAGAACCATAAATGAGGTATTGATCTGCTGCATTAAACACTGGTGTACAAGCAGTAATAAGTTTCCCATACTACCTTTTGCAGGTCAGAGTATGACACGATTGGCACTAGTGTAAAAGCAGCTGTTGTTCATCTGGGAGCAGCACTTGTAAAGGTTAGTAAATAGTTGTGGATTCTTAGCACCGTGATTGACATGCCCAAACAATCCACCATTCATTGGTCTGTCATTGCTTGAGAAACTTTTTAGTTGTTTGATCAATGTGCTCTTGCCAACTACTTGACTTATACAATTAATATGTTCTTTGGAGTGACCACTCAACTAGTCTTTTTACTTTATCTAAAATCCATGTACCAGTTTTGAGAGCAAACTGGTTGCTGAGGGTTGTATGCCATTCAGCAGGATTTTTTTGTCTTCGAAATTCCATGAGTTATTAAAAGGTTGTAAATGGCATCTCAATTTTTCATGGTTTGTACTAGTTATCTTCCCTGTTATGCAGTTCTGTTTGTCCAAAAATCACAGTACAAGTTAAAGCTTGTCATCCTGATATTGTCAGCTTAGCCTGTTTGTTATTCTTGTCACGGATGCAATACTTCGATCTATTTCTAGCTGCAATTTAACCTTATATTGACTACCATTGATCTATTGGACATGTTTGGGGTTTCAGGCTGGGCTTTTGACTTTTGACCTACTGTCATTCTTGTCCAAAATTTCACTACATTCCCATCATGTTAACTCGGTGCATCTCTCCTATCCATGGAATATCCTTAGTTACAAGTCAGTTTTATTTCCTTCAAGTATATTTCTAGTAGTACATCACAACACAGAGCTGTTTGTTTGTTTGTTTTACTGTATCACATACACCTCTAAGATCATTGATGTGAGATTTTCACTGTTTGTTAATACTAGTAGATCACAATACAGAGCTGTTTGTTTGTTTTACTGTATGGAAGGCTGATTTGATTTGATTCACATTTGACATCTCTGTCTGCACTTCCAGACTATTTTCGACTTGAGTATGTCGGCTTCAGAGTTTCTGCAGAACTCTGAAGTAGATATTGTCAATCTTGTGTGCCAACAACATATTTCATATAGCTGCCTGGATTTCACAACATGGGCTTTCTTTTGAAATTTCTTTGACTATGTAGTGTAGATAAATAAATACTCTTAGCAGACTGGATTTGAGGCATTCTAGTTTATTTGGTAGACGAAATTCAGTTTAGATTCTGAATTTGTTGAATATGTGACAATTCCTTCATTCTCAAGTGCAATAGATCCTTTGTGGTAGTAAGAATTCATATTATTGTGATGTTTACTCCTGTTTAAGTTTTTCATTCTCATTGTTCTGACCGGTTACCATTTTGGTTTGCAGAAAGGTACCAAGAGGGTGCATTTCGTCATGTACTTGATCAGGGAGGTCGCTGGGTTTGCTCTGTATGAGAAGCGTATCACTGAGCTTCTCCATCTCCCTCTCATCTTCCTTTGCTCGCTATTGCTACTCCGAATTATACATGTTGGCAAAAAGATGTCCCTGTTTCGTCAGTACTATGCACTGCTATATTTATGTGGTTGTCTTGTGTGCATCTTATTTTGAAACCAAGTGAGACACCTCCATCCCCTACATCTTGATGATCCCTCTACTAGTGTACATTTGAGTTGCTCTCACTACCTCCTGCCCCAAGATTCGTAATTGCCTTTGTTGCCTGCTCATTTAATTAATTAAAACTGCATGTGTTCGTGTAAGTATGGCTGTGAGAACGAGATCAATGGTGCCTCCCACCAAACAGATTGAACTTTTAATACTTTCTACGCATGCTTGTGTACCTAAACATTCTGTACATTTCTTGTTGTTATTGTTGACCATGCAGTCTAAAAAACACACTGTCTTTTCTTTTCGTGTGTAACAGCCAAGATGATCTGCTTTACACTTACAATTCGTGTTGACTAAATCCGAGGAAGTCTCCTGCAGTTCCACCATAAGTAACACTATGCAGGTGCAGCTCAAATCTTGCTCTATTTCTTTTTTGTGTTGGCTCGATCAGGTTTCTCCCAAATCTAGTCGATCGGATATCATCATGCTATCTTGTTCCTTTCAGTATGTGCCCACGTATATTTAAGCTGCACCTGATTATATATAGGCATAGCACGGGCTCGGGCTTTTAAGCATGCCACATCTCGTTCTGTTTATGTAGCCACCATGTTACATGTTCTGTACTTACAGTTCCTGGCCATGTATTCGAGCCTGTGAACACATATATTTACACGTACCCCTGTTTATATCAAGGCCTCCCTGGTAGGTTATCTACCGAGTGGCAAACAGTTAGATCTCATACTGATGAAATGAATTAGTTCTTTTTATATGCTGCATTCAGATTCGTCATGTGATTATTAGTTATTTTTAACCAATGCTAGACCTAGCATACACTACAATCTCTTGTTCTGTCACTAGCATACACTACACTTTTAGATAAAATGGGGGCATATCATTTGCTTTATATAACAGTGCTGGGGCATATCATTTGTTGTGTTGATATGAACTTAACAGTATTACATTGTAGTGTTTTCTGCATGTTGTCGTATCACTGGTTTCATGCTGCCTTCACATTTGAACCTATTACTTGTTTTTTTATTATCCTTGATTATTATCAATTGTTGTATTGTAGACTTAAGATTGCGGTGGTTCCTCTTTTACAGAAGCTCAAGTGTGAAGTGTGAAGTCTAGAAGTGTGAAGCCGTGAAGTCCTACTGAGTGAACAGCAGTATACTGTAGCATATCTGTGTTGTAAAGATTGTAATAGACTTATTTAGTGGTATATTTGATGAATTTATGTGTTCTTTGTTCTTTTTGAAATATTGATTATGTATGTGATTTGAAAACTTGTGAAATGGAAACTGAACAATGGGGCCACTTACGAAAATAATCTGTCTAATTTGTACATTTCTGACATGTGGGACCTAACAAGTGGGACCCATCTGACTAGTGGGACAAGTTTGAATATATAATGGCTGAAACTGGAAAATAAATATACTATAAAAGGCCACGGCCCAGAAAATAAAAAGGCCAAATTGTTGGGCCAGGCCCATGTACCTAGTGAAAATTAACAGAAAAATATATATTAAAAAGGCTGAATTAATGGGCTCGGCCCATGTAAAACACCTAATCGGACCGGGCTGAATCTTGTGCCACATCAGCTTGCCACGCTGGATGCCTACGTGGCCTGGGGAGGTTGCTAGTGACCAAAACGCCACAGTAGACGTATTTTGGTCATAAACGTCTACGACCATTCCAGAAGAAAGGTCGCTATAGTCAGTTTATGAGGGCCAGCTTTTGACCTTATGTTTTTGGTCACAAAAAGGTCACAAATGGAAATTTGTGACCATTCAGTGACCAATAGTGGTGGTCACAAGTTAACATATTTCTTGTAGTGGTTTTCTGCGCGAATACGGATCCAACCCGAATTCATGTTTCTTTATGAACGTGATATTGGACAACCTTTTTAGAGTAATTCTCTTCAAGGGTATTGTGCGTTGTTTTTAAACACGTGCCCGTAAATTTTTAAGCCTCCCCTGAGGTCATCTTCATCATTATGCTGGTGTCAAACCAGTCCGGCAATATTGCTCCAAGGCTGCCGACCTGCGCTAGACACGTCGTCACTTTGTTGAGCCGAGCTCAACTTCTTCGGATCATCAACTCGGCAAGCCGAACGAGAGTCCTTCATCGCGAAGGATAAATCATCACCAACCTCGCCGCCCTATGGATTACATGGAGCGGGCATACCGGCATCGCCGAACGGTCACTTCATCAAGCCAGCATCGACCATGTCACGACCTGCATCGGCAGGGCCGCACTATTGCTTCTTCAAGCTGGTGTCCATCATGCCGACCTACTTCGACATCTCGGATGGACCAGGGGCTTTGCCATCTCTTCATCAACCTATACTCCGGAGACTTCGGCGTCACTAGCCGACCAGCTCTGTCACGTTAGCTGGGCCGAGGGCTTTGCCTCGGCGAGCCAACCTTTGCTAGCATCGTCGTGCCGTAGCTTTATCGTCCATCAGGCAATGGGTGTGCAGATCGAGTCCCAATTTTGGGAATCACCTTTCTTCGGATTGCTACAATAAATAAACCAGGTGCTATTAATCCTAGTATTTTTTGCTTGTTTGGGTTCATTTTTCCCAAGGAATTATTACTCTGGTTTGTCCACCATATGTACGCAGGTCTATCAAATTGTGGCCGCATTAACGACGATCGCAGGGTGGTTCGGTCAGTTTCCGTACATAGTCCAGCGAACGCCGCATCCGAAAGTCGGACCGACCTGTGAATTTAGGATTCGCCACGCCTTTACCGCATCACGCTGACGCCCTGCATCGACATTGACTTCGGCGCAAGGCCATATTTCTTTTATTACCCACTTTGCATAAATTATTTATTATGCAATGATTTTTATTATTATTATTACTATTATCTTCGGTTTGCACAATTTTTTGTGCACAGGAAAATGATCCAGCCGGACTATACCCTTTGGCGTCACCTCGGCTAGACGGGGGGCTTCGTCAACACTTCATTTACTCATGCCGGGGACTTCAGCATCACTCTGCCGGCTTGCATTGACCGTGCTATGTCACCACTTCGGAGTGCCGAGCTCTTTGCTCCGCCACCTCGGGACCGGCTTGGGGAATGAAACCTTGTCCCGCATCAAGCTCGTACCGCGTCATCAATACCGAACACATTAACCAGCTAAGTTGCCTTCATGCTCCAAGTTTTAAATTTTTAACTTGTGTTCGGTTCGACCAAGCATTATACCTTTTTGGAAAAAAGTTGCTTGTAAAAAATTTCCTTGTCCAAACTTTGTTTGTGACGCACAAATTCAAATACCCCGTTTATTTGGGGGCTTCCTTTATGAAGCTTTTCCTCTTGCATATGATTATACTTGTACGGCTTCATTCCTTGTTCGTGTATTACGCCACAATATGCACCATATTGACTTAAGCGATTTGCAAGCTGGGTTGCCTAGCTCCTGTGCTTACCCCTACGTTCCCGATTGTTCGGCTAGGGAGTAAAGGGAGCACCTCTGCGATTGTCACGACCGGGTCCGCCGAGCTCTGACCTCAGACTGGGTGAAGCCGAAAGCTAGCGCTCTTATTGTTTTCAATCATGGCGGGCACACAACGGAACTCATGAGTACAAAAAATCTATTGCACAAGTCTCATAGTAATAATGAGCACCAAAGAAAGGTATCGGTGGGGGTACTATTTTCTTCGAAGATGCTTCTTACACTTCGTTTGTAATATAGCATAAGTTCCCTGAGCGCGCTTTGTCTGTTACAACCTTATGGCCCGGTTGCCTGGTTATCGGAAACACTGTCGATATTCTCGACAGGTGGAGTAGATAACACTTTTCGGTCCTTAACCGAAGAGGGAGAAGCCGATGGTCGGTTAAGACGCGTTTAAACTTCGGGTGAACAAAGATATGATATTAGTACTTCGGTACATACAATCATTATACATAAAATTATTTTACCCAAGTCACTTGGTGGCTCTTAAATTTATATGAGCCGTTTTATAATAAGTGTTTTCTTCTTGGTCGTTGCAAAGTCTTTTTCTATCGCTCCTTTTTCGACACGAGTGTGTGGTCACTAGCCGGGGAGCCTAATTTCTCTCTCAAAGCCGCTAAAGTTTAGTTTGCTAAACTGGCCTAATGAGAAGTACTCCGCCTTCGGGATAGGAGGTTGAAGCCGTAGGCTGACCCGCTTGAAGTCTTGAGATAGGATGTGTGATGTTAAAGCACGACAGAAGCACTCTTTTTTTAAGACCAATTTTCGGATTGGCGCCGAACACTTGATCTTGTTCGGACGTCATGTTTTTACTGACGTTTTTTGGTTTTCCAAGCTTTTTAGCACTTTCAAACTATTTGTGTGTTTTCAGCACAAGTCTCGTAGTGTAGTGCCGGACACCTTTATAGATTCGGCAAAAACATTCTCGGATCTCACTATATATGCATTGGTTTCGAATTGTGTCTTCGGTCAATAGTTGGATTGCCCGGCTCCTGCGCTTTCCTCCTATGTTCCGCTTTGTTTGGCTAGGTGTGCAAAGGGAGAACCACTGCGATTGTGCTTCCAGCTCACATGGTTAAGCACCTCAGTGGAGAAAGCCGAAAACTGACTGTCACAATAAGCGTAAACTGGTCAGCAATCCGATGACATTGTTAAATGACGGGCCATTCATAACAATGGTCGAAGTGTTTACGGCTTGACCTCGACTGTCGCCGAACACTACCGGGGGCTATTAACTGGCCTCCCAAACTAAATCCTCAATATTTTGCTCTTACATTAGAGCTCAGGCTGCATGATCATGCTTAGCATGACAACCCAAAGAAAGGAACCGATAGCGGGACTATTTTCTTTGGAAGACATTTCTTATGTTAAACAGTAATATAACATATCTCTCTGCGTACCTTTGTTTATAAAACTGTATGGCCATATTGCCTTGTTTGTCGTAAATCTTTGCCCTCATAAAGGCTTTATAAAGTAGGACAAACACTCCTTGGCTACTGGCCGAGGAGGTGGAAGCCGATGGTCGGTCAACAAAGTTTTGTACAATGCGGATCCGAGCATTAATGACATAAAGTACTTGGATACATAGAGCCATTACACATAATTTGTGATTTTACTATGGATATTGATCCTTAATTCGTCCACCCGTGCCCGCATTAAGGCTCGGGGGCTACTGGGCTTTGGGCTTATTATTTACATATATTAAAGGGGCACATCCATCCTCTGATCTAGTGTTGCCACCCAACCGTGTCTCGGGGGCTACTGCATTGCCTATCCAATGCAGAAAATTTTAAGTACAATACAGTTTTCGAGGAGATTTTGATCCTCAGGTTGGTCGGCCGCACCCAACCAGAGTCTCAAGGACTGAGCATGCTGCTTTTTGTGTCCCGAAGTATCCTGCCGAGCTAGGACTTGATCCTCAGGCCGATTTTACAAATCAACCTGAGTCTCAGCGGCTACTGGGATCAGCGGTCTTACGTCATCCTTCAGGTGCATCTCGGGTTTTAAACCGATACACACCTTGAGGGCTACTGGCTATATATCTCGGCAGAGAATAAATTGCACCAATAAAAAAATTGACAAAAAATCGGCCCACAGTCGGGGTGGTGCACCACATCGGAAGCAGTCCGACATAAAGCTCGGGTGCTAGCGGCTGGCTCCATAGAGGGCATTTCTGGCATTAAGCTCGGCTAAACTCCTTCAACCTTTTTGAACCAAGGTGATTTATGATAGTCCGGTGTTGGAGCTTGGACATAGTCCGGTGTTGGAGCTCGGATACATTCCGGCGTTGGAGCTCGGAAAGCGGTCCGGCGTTGGTGCTCGGCTGCAAAAGATACCTCGAATGCAGTCCGGCGTTAGAGCTCGGATGCAAGAGGACACTGCCCCCCGGGAACAACTTCAAACCCGAGGTGTGGCATGAAAATAACAAGGCATTGATAAAGGTCGGAAACTTAAAGGGGCTCCTCGGATACCCGACGTGTAAACTCGTCGAATGCATTTCGGCGATCCTCAAGATCGAAGATGAGAAGATTTGTTGAACCAGTTTTCAAGACCGACAACCGAAGATGAAGAACAGTTCGGAAGAATTGAGGAGCGTCCCTAACTTGAAGACCGGTTCAGGGGGCTACTGACGGTGTCCTGGACCAGGGGGTACTCACCACGTCGTCTCCCGATCTGTTAGATTGGGCCGAGGACCCGCATGGTCGTATACTCATGGGCCAGTTTGGCCAACTGCCACATACACGGAAGATTCTACAAGACTTGGTGATCAAGACAAGGACTCCTCCCCACCGGCGTATTCGGCTAGGACTCTTGTTATCCTAGGCCTCTCGTGCATTATATAAGCCGATGCCAGGCTAGTCGATAAAGATACAACAATCATACCACAGGCTAGCTTTTAGGGTTTAGCCTCTCCGATCTCGTGGTAGATCAACTCTTGTAATACTCATATCATCAAGAATAAATCAAGTAGGACATGGGTTTTACCTCCATCAAGAGGGCCCGAACCTGGGTAAAACATCGTGTCCCCTACCTCCTGTTACCATCGATCCTAGACACACAGTTCGGGACCCCCTATCCGAGATCCGCCGGTTTTGAAACCGACACTAACCATAGCATAAAACATGTGGGTCCAAATCAGCCCCTTACGAAGCAATGCATAAACTAGGGTTTAAGCTTCTGTCACTCTAGCAACCCATCATCTACTTATTACTTCCCAATGCCTTCCGCCCAAATAATGGTGAAGTGTTATGTAGTCGACGTTCACATAACACCACTAGAGGCTAGACAACATACATCTTATCAAAATATCAAACGAATACCAAATTCACATGACTACTCATAGCAAGACTTCTCCCTTGTCCTCAGGAACGAACGTAATTACTCACAAAGAATATTCATGTTCATAACCAGAGGGGTAATAATATGCATATAGGATCTGAACATATGATCTTCCACCAATTAAACCAACTAGCATCAACTACAAGGAGTAATCAACACTACTAGCAACCTACTTGCACCAATCCCGGACTTTGAGACAAGAATTGGATACAAGAGGTGAACTAGGGTTTGGAGATGAGATGGTGCTGGTGAAGATGTTGATGGAGATTGCCCTCTCCCAATGAGAGGAGCGTTGGTGATGACGATGGTGATGATTTCCCCCTCCCGGAGGGAAGTTTCCCCGGCAGAACAGCTCTACCGGAGCTCTAGATTGGATCCGCCAAGGTTCCTCCTCGTGGCGGCGGAGTCTCGTCCCGAAAAGTTCCTTTCTATTTTTTTCTCATCGAAAGACTTCATATAGGGGAAGATGGGCGTCGGAGAGCCACCAGGGGGCCCACGAGGTAGGGGGCACGCCCTAGGGGGTGCCCCCACCCTCGTGAGCAGGGTGTGGGCCCTCTGGCCTTCATCTTTGGCGAGGATTTTTCTTTATTTATTTTAAGATGTTCCGTGGAGTTTCAGGACTTCTGGAGTTGCGCAGAATAGGTCTCTAATATTTGCTCCTTTCCCAGCCCAGAATTCCAGCTGCTGGCATTCTCCCTCCTTATGTAAACCTTGTAAAATAAGAGATAATAGCCATAAGTATTGTGACATAAAGTGAAATAACAGTCCATAATGCAATAAATATTGATATAAAAGCATGATGCAGAATGGACGTATCAGCGGCCTCCTCGTCATCTCCCTCGAGCCCTCTATGAGTAGCCGCGCCTCCCCATCTTCATTCCCCGTTGTTACCATCGCCGTAGTACCCGATCTATGCTGCCCAAGTTCGTCCACCATGGACGGCCTCGAGTTCGTGCTCGTGTTTATGAAGTTGCTCTGCTCGTTGATCCATGCATGCACACACATACCGCACTGCCTGTAGCTCGCGCACTTGTACCACATGCCCCTGTAGCATCTACCCTCCCTGTTCTTGCACGCCCACGGCTTGCCCTGCTTCTCACCCCGTGCCGCCAAGCTGCTACCATCGCTCGCCGAGCCGTGCCATGCCCTGGTCAAGCTCGAGCTCGAGCTCGAGCATCCCCATGCGCACACCTCCCGTAGCTGCTCCATATGCACAAGCGCACCCACACTACATTCTCGTAGGCCCGTTGTTGCTCTGCATCGCGGGTCGTCGCCTCCTGGCTTCTGTCGCACACCATGCCAGAGGCGAGCACAGGCTCGTCCTCGAGGTCTCGCATCACCTAGCCTTTGCGCGCGCACATTCCGGCACCCCGCACCATCGCAACTATCCCGCACCCCCACTGGTGCTCCTCTGCTCCGACGGTCGCCATTTTGCTCGCTGGCGTCGTCGCCTAATTCCTCTGTGAGCAATGGAGAAGAAGGCCCGGCCTTTGGTTCCATTCAAGTTCAGCCATGCCCTTGTTTGCCACAACCATTCAGCAGCAGCACACTGGTCAGGGCACTAATCTGCAAGCAGGCGGTCCTGGGTTCGTGTCCCAAGCACCCCTGTTTTTGCAATGTCTTGTTTATTTCTTTTGCCTACACACCCACTCACCCGCTTGGGCCAAATCTTCTAGGGTCGCTTGCATAGTGCGTTGCATTTGGCCCGCGGATGTTTTTTTCTTTCCATTCTATGATTTTAGCATATATCCAGTGCATGCATAATTTCAGAAATGCCATTAAATTGCATTTCTCATATCTAAATATCCATGGATCCCAATGAAACATGTCATATATGTAAAATTCTTAGAATTTCATCTACATTAATAATATGAAACTATCATCCATGTTAAAAATGTTTAAATTGTTGTTCATATTAATTTGCATAAATGGCATGCTAAAATGGTTTATTTAATAACTAAATAATCGTAGCTTTGAATTTAATAATCTTTATGTGTAACTTTCTTAGAAAAATGCATAGTTTAACATGGTGGCATTACTTTGCATGTTTAACAACTCATAAAGGTGGTTTTGGGAAGAATAGTACCAAATTCAAAATATGCATATGGGGATTTTCCGGAATTTTTGTTTGTTGTTTCCGGCCTCATTTAAACTTGCCTAAATAGATAGTTTATATCTGCTTCACCTCTTGCCATGTTTAACAACATTTAATATTGTTGAGTAGATTAAACAGGAGAGAACTAAATAATTTAATGTGGTGTTTCATCAATATGCAACTCGTTGCATATTGAGCTCCACTTAATTTGTAGTATTGTTTGTTGCACTTTGCCATGCCATGAATCATTAAACCGAACATGCATTATACTTGATTGTGCGTCATGCCATGTTTATGCTTGGTTGTTTACCATGTCATTTGCTTCTTTCCGGTTGCGCTTCTCCTTGATAGTTCCGGTTACGTTGCGATTGTGAGGATCCGTTCGACTACGCCCAATCGTCTTCTTCATGGATTCGGTCTTCTTCGTAGCGGGATTTCAGGAAAGATGACCATCACCTTGGATCTCACTACTTTCTTTGTTATGCTAGTTGTTTCAATGCTATCGCTATGTCGCGCTACCTACCACTTATTTGTCAAGCCTCCCAAATTGCCATGATAGCCTCTAACCTTTCCACCCTTCCTAGAAAACCGTTGTTTGGCGATGTTACCGCTTTACTCAGCCCCTCTTATAGCGTTGCTACTTGCAGGTTGTTCCATGTTGGGACATGGATATCATGGGATATCACAATATCTCTTATTTAATTAATGCATCTATATACTTGGTAAAGGGTGGAAGGCTCGGCCTTTTGCCTGGTGTTTTGTTCCACTCTTGCCGCCTTAGTTTCCGTCATACCGGTGTTATGTTCCTTGATTTTGTGTACCTAACATTGTGAGGGTTTATGGGCCCCTCTTAATAGTTTGCTTTGAATAAAACTCATCCAGCAAGGCCCAACATTGGTTTTACCATTTGCCTAATAACAACTAAAACTTGCATAGGGACTTGCCGGCCCCCGAGGTCCCTGAATCAACCCCCGGGCCAGTGCTCCACATGAGTGTTGGTCCACCTACCTAGCAGTCGGCGGTGCCTCCTCGGGGCAACTCGATGGTATTTTGGCTACCGTCCACTTTGCATAGACGGTGTTGTCCTGAGAACGACATACGCACGGCTCCTATCCGGGTATCGACGCACTGGGTGGTCTTGCTGGTTTTGTTTTACGATTGTCGAAATGTCTTGTGCACCAGGATTCCAAGTCTGATCGGAGGGTCCCGCGATGGAGGATTGTCTCCGCGGATCGTAAGCTTGTCATGGGCTAAGTTGGGACACCCCTGCAGGGTTTAAACTTTCGAGAGCCGTGCCCACGGTTATGTAGCAGATGGGAATTTGTTAATATCCGGTTGTACTGGACTTGAAGTAGACTCAATTAAAATACACCAACCATGTGCATAACTGTGACTGTCTCTTTTCGGGTGCGTTCGAGAAGAGAACACAGTTGGGTTATGTTTGAACGTAAGTAGTTTAGGATCACTTCTTGATCATTACTAGTTTGCGACTGTTGCGTAGTTTCTCATCTTACTCTTGTATTCGTAAGTTAGCCACCATAAAATGCTTAGTGCTTGCTGCAACCTCACCACTTATCCATTCCATACCCATTAAGCTTTGCTAGTCTTGATACCCATGGTAATGGGATTGCTGAGTCCTCATGGCTCATAGTTTACTACAACAACAGTTGTAGGTACATGTAATGCAATGACCTGACGTGAGTGTGACGCTTTCTTGTTTGGAGTTCTTCTGCTTCTTCTTCTTCTTCGATCAAGGGATAGGTTCTGGGTCGGGGCACCTGGGATTAGCAGGGTGGATGTCGTTCTTCTTTTTCGTTTGATTTCATCCGTAGTCGGATCTTGATCTTCTATATGATGGTTGCTATGTATTGATGTATTCTTGTATGAATGTTGTAAATTGTGGTGAGTGTAAGCCTTTATCTTGAATTCTCATCTATTCATTACATGGTATGTTGTAATGATATCCACCTTGCTTTGCGCTCGAAATGCGGTTGTGCCCCAGTCATGAATTCATCATGTGATTGGGATAGAATCACATCTCGGGCGCTACACTGCTCTTTCAAGGGGAAAGCGCCCGTCTGCGACATTAGGGAGGGCACCCTACAACCGTGCTCTTCCAAGGGGAAGGAGGCCATCTGGGACAACATGGAGCGCATCCAGGGTCCGTGCTCTTTCCACGGGAACGAGCCCATCTGTGACAAGTGAGGAAACCCATGATTTGTTTTGTCATGCCTCTTCACAGGGGGAAACCCATGATTTGTTTTGTCGAGTCCCTTTTGTAGTGTAGTGAGAATATGTCCAGTTTTAATTTCTATATCTGGTTGTTTGCAATATGCCTTGTTCATTTCAGTTGTTTACAATGTGATGCTCTATATGTGCAATTATTTACTGTGCAGTACATTTCATCAATCTAGTTTTAAACATACCGATAGGAATGCATATATTTGCATGCTGTTAAGCCTGTTATGGCTAGCATATGTCTCTTTTAAAGTTTTTTGATTGTTCGGTTGTTTGTAGTTAGCATATGTCTAGTTTCAAATGCTATCTTTGGTTGTTCGCAGTATGCCTTGTTTATTCCAGTTATTCACAACGTGATGTTCTATATGTGCAAGGATGAACTGTGCAGTTCAATTTCATCAGTACCAGTTTCAACAATACCACTATCAATGACTACATTTGGTTGCTGCATCTTGTAGTTAACATGCCTTTCCATTTTTATTTAACAATAACCAGTGTACTTAGATCGGCACAATACGAGTATGAATGACTATGTTTGTTTGTTGTTAAATGTTAGGCCTATTGCAGTTAACACACCTTTCCACTTGTTTTGCTTTGCTAGCGTGCTTAAACCTGCACACTGTGTAACGCCCCAGACACACCTTGTCGGTGTAAAAAAAGAGGGGTACACTTTTTTGTACCCCTATAACTGTGCACGGACAGTCTGAGCCACGGGCACCACCACACCAAGCAAGGCAAGGGAGGTGAGCCAGGGTAAGACCGAAGCTCAAGTGAACTAGGACGACGCCACGGCCAAGACCACGAAGAGCAAAAGGGACGAAGAAGACTCCCCCGGCAAGACCCTTGCCGCGGCGACTCGCCCCACGCCTACGGAGCAAATTACCCTTGAGTCCAGTTCCCCCAAGGGGCAAGGATTCGGGAGACATCCCCGTGGTGGCATGCAGATCTTTGTGAAGACACTCAAGATCAGATACGCACTAAGAAGACGATGACCTTTGGCGAGATACCAGCCAGGGAAGACCACGAGACCCCCGGCAAGCGCCTTGCCGGGGATGACAGCAGGCGCCTCGGCAAGACCCTTGCTGGGGCCCCGGCAAGGCCCTTGCCAAGGACATCCGCAGGGCCACCATCAGGCCCACGCTGACTAAACCTCCACCACCGTACGCATGTAGCTGCTGACCCAACCAACTGGGCAGGCACCTGCGTGGCGGCATGCAGATCTTCGTGAAGACCCACCACTACGCCACCTCAGCTGCCTGCCTACCTACATGGCATCACAGGAATCGCTGGCCAGGGCGCGTGTCGACACAAAATGGAGCGACGACGGAGGAGACAGGTTTCTCCCCCGTCCCCGATAAAGCAAGGACACCTAAGCAAGACGCATTAAATGCACCTTGTCATGTAATGCGAGGGATAACCTCGCATCACTGTACCCTTTTCCATCTCTTGTGTGCCACTGTGGCGACCCCTTTTTCAATAAAAGGAGGCCCGAGGCGACCAGGAGAGGGATTCGGCTTTTTTGGAGCTCCTAATGCCCCAGAGCTAGCTCAAGAACAGGAATACACATCCACCAAAGCAGGAGTAGGGTTTTACGCCTCCTCGCGGCCCGAACCTGGATAAACAAACTGTGTACTATCTGTTTGATCCGCTCTTCTCATGACCCTGCGCCCCGCTAACCATAGTAGGGATTCTTGTGATCCCATAGGTGTCGTTCCCACTGACACACCCGCCGGTGGTCGTTACTCCTGGCGGGATCTAGACTGGACCCACAGATCAATATTAGTCTTTTTTGTGCACTTTGTCCTCACTCATGCGCACCCGGGAGAAACTTCCCGATCGGTCACCCATCTTGAAACTACTCCAAGCTGAGCACGCTTAACTTTGGAGTTCTTTCCTAATGGGCTCCTGAAAAAGAAGGAATTCCTTATTGATATGAGTAGTCTATCATCCCTAATAAGTCAGGCTATCACATACACCCCCACTCAGAGGAACTGACGTCCTCGTCGGGCCACAGGAACGTTCCCTTTTGGCACATACGTGTGTGCTTCCAGTCCGGCACATGTGCCATGCCGTGTGCCACGACGGGTCACAAACGTCATGCACAACATGACCGTGCACCAGTCTGCAAACATTTGTGTAACCGCGAGGGTCGGCTCTGATACCAACTTCTAACGCCCCGGACACACCCGCCGGTGGTCGTTACTCCTGGCAGGATCTAGACTGGCCCAACAGATCAATACTACTCTTTTCTGTGCACTTTGTCCTCAGTCGTGCGTACCTGAGAGCAACTTCTCGGTCGGTCACCCATCCTGAAACTACTCCAAGCTAAGCACGCTTAACTTTGGAGTTCTTTCCAAATGGGCTCCTGGAAAAGAAGGAATTCCTTATTGATATGAGTAGTCTATCATCCCTAATAAGCCAGGATATCACACACTGAAGCTATCTTTTGAAGATTATTTTGTCTGCCATGGATAATTTTGGTTGATGTTTAGCCTGTTGTGCTTAACATGCTTCTCGATGTACGTACACATGACAATTTTGGGAACGACTGTTGTTTTCTATCGAGGTTAGTTTCATCGCATGGCTTATATCTGCTCACTGTTCAGGATATCGGTAGCTAGTACCATATAGGCCGGGGGCTAATAAGGGACTAATCAGTGAATCGGACTTTTAGCTAAATATATCTGCAACCCATGTATTGTTAGGTTAACTAGGGCCATATGTAATATATCTGAGGCTACATAGCAACATGCACTATACTTATTGTCTAAATATGCAATCCTAGGCTACATAGCAACAAGAAAGAGTGTTACATTAATGTTCTAATGATGTCTAGATATACGTAGAAGAGCAGCAACAGCAACAACAACAACAACACAACACTGTTTGGATACTCAAGTTAGCTAGAGGTTGGAGTTAGTTTCTAGCTCATGACTAACCCTGAACTAACTCCATCCAAAGAGTTGTTTGGACGGCAGGTTAGATTGACAATAAATCCACTAGGAGAACTAGCTCCAATTAGCACCTCTTGGGTTGGATAGTTTTTTTGGGTGGGTTATAGATGCAAATAGCTCAAACTAGCCCTCATGTTTAGATATACTTTAGGGCTATTTGAGCCCGAACTAGCTCAAACTAACTGTAACCCATGGATACAACAACAGTTCATTAGCCGATAATTTGTAAGAATGCACTAAACTCTTTCCGGCCCATAATATAAGATGTTAATTCATCTAATATGTGAGTATATTGGATGTTATAAGATACACCCTCCGTTCCTAAATTGTAACATCCCAATTTTTAATTTGGATGTTATACATAGGTCATCATATGCATATCATATTTTAACTGCATTTTGTTTGTGATCCTACAAATCTCAAGCAACTCAAGGAGAGAGTTGGGGATTTCATTTATTTTCATATTTGACTTTTTCTCAAATTGGAAAAGAGGGATCATTTTGATTTTACTATTTTCTCTCCAATTATTTCCAATATTAAAAATAAGAGAGGGAAGATAATATGACTTCTTCAAAAAGAGAGGAATATTGGAGGTAACATTTTAAAATCAAATAAATATTTTATTTGGATTTTATTTTTAGGCCAGAAAAATGTTCACTTTGTTCTAAATATTTTTATTTAGACGATGAATTGTTTTTGGCATTTTTAGATTTCTTTATATTTTATTAGGATTTTTTCTTCGGCAGAATTTATTTTAAAAAAAAGTTTCCGCCCGACTGGGCCAAAGGCCCAGCCGAGTCGGGCCGAAGCCACAACGCCGCCGCCTTCCTCCCGTGGCCGCCGTGCGTGGCACGGACGCCGAGGAGGAGTCCGAGCCGGACTCCACCCCGCACCACCCCTCGCGCAAGCCCCCCGGCCTCTTTAAATAGGGTCGAGGCCCCGCCGCCCTCTCCACCCCGCAACCGCACCACCGCAGCCGCCTGCCGCCGACTGCCCGCAGCCGCGCCGCCACCTTGCGCCGTCGTCGCGGGACACCACCGCCGGACCTCGCCGCCCCACCGAATTCTGCCGCTGTCGCCAGAGCCGCCCGTCCCGCCGGATCTCACCGCCGACCGCCGGTTTTCGAGAACCGGTAAAAAACCGACAAAATCGTCGCCCCGTTTTTTTGTTAGATCGGTAAGTTTGGTTTTTTTGGTTTCGCCAATTAGCGAACGTTCACCTGAACATCCCTGTTAGCGAACACATTCACCCGTTTGTCCCTGATTGTGAACGTTCATTTGTTAGTGTTTTTCTTTTTAATTTATTTTTCTTCCAGGGACCTATTACGTCTTGAGCACTGCGTTGGTTTTCCCTTGAAGAGGAAAGGGTGATGCAGCAAAGTAGCGTAAGTATTCCCCTCAGTTTCTGAGAACCAAGGTATCAATCCAGTAGGAGACTACACGCAAATCGCCTCGCACCTACACAAACAAATAAGAACCTTGCAGCCAACGCGATAAAGGGGTTGTCAATCCCTTCACGGCCACTTGCAAAAGTGAGGTCTGATAGAGATAATAAGATAAATATTTTTGGTATTTTTATCATATAGATTGAAATTAAAGTTTGCCAAGTAAAATAGATTGGAAACTTATATGATGGAAAATAGACCCGGGGGCCATAGGTTTCACTAGTGGATTCTCTCAAAATAGCATAAGTATTACAGTGGGTAAACAAATTACTATTGAGCAATTGATAGAAAAGTGAATAATTATGAGAATATCTAGGCATGATCATGTATATAGGCATCACGTCCGTGACAAGTAGACCGAAACGATTCTGCATCTACTACTATTACTCCACATATCGACCGCTATCCAGCATGCATCTAGAGTATTAAGTTCATAAGAACAGAGTAACGCATTAGGCAAGATGACATGATGTAGAGGGATAAACTCAAGCAATATGAAGCCCATCTGTTTATCCTCGATGGCAACAATACAATACGTGCCTTGCTACCCCTGCTGTCACTGGGAAAGGACACCGCAAGATTGAACCCAGAGCTAAGCACTTCTCCCATTGCAAGAAAGATCAATCTAGTAGGCCAAACCAAATTGATAATTTGAAGAGACTTGCAAAGATAGCAAATCATACATAAAACAATTCAGAGAAGAACCAAATATTGTTCATAGATAATCTTGATCATAAACCCACAATTCATTAGATCACGACAAACACACCGCAAAAAGAATTACATCGAATAGATCTCCAAGAAGATCGAGGAGAACTTTGTATTGAGATCCAAACAGAGAGAATCCATCTAGGTAGTAACTATGGACCCGAAGGTCTGCGGTAAACTACTCACACATCATCGGAGAGGCTATGGTGTTGATGTAGAAGCCCTCCATGATCGATTCTCCCTCCGGCGGAGCTCCGAAAAAGGCCCCAAGATGGGATTTCTTTGGTATAGAAGGTTGCGGCGGTGGAAATAGGGTTTCGTGGTGCTCTCGGATGTTTTTTGGGTATGTGAGTATATATAGGCGAAAGAAGTCGGTTAGGGGAGCCACGAGGGGCCCACGAGGGTGGGGGGCGCGCCTACCCCCCTGGGCGCGCCTCCCTGCCTCATGGCCTCCTGGATTGCGTTTGTTCCAAAAATCACTTTCCCGAAGGTTTCGTTCCGTTTGGATTCCGTTTGATATTCCTTTTCTGCGAAACACTGAAATAGGCAAAAAACAGCAATTTGCACTGGGCCTTTGGTTAGTAGGTTAGTCCCAAAAATAATATAAAAGTGTATAATAAAGCCCATAAACATCCAAAACAGATAATATAATAGCATCGAACAATTAAAAATTATAGATACATTGGAGACGTATCAAGCATCCCCAAGCTTAATTGATGCTCGTCCTCGAGTAGGTGAATGATAAAAACAGAATTTTTGATGTGGAATGCTACCTAGCATAATTTTTATGTAATTTTCTTTATTGTGGCATGAATGTTCAGATCCGAAAGATTCAAGATAAAAGTTTAATATTGACATAAAAATAATAATACTTCAAGCATACTAACTAAGCAATTCTGTCTTCTCAAAATAACATGGCCAAAGAAAGTTCATCCCTACAAAATCATATAGTTTGGTCATGCTCCATTTTCGTCACACAAGAATGCTCTCATCATGCACAACCCCGATGACAAGCCAAGGAATTGTTTCATACTTTAGTAATCTCAAACTTTTTTCAACTTTCATGCAATACATGAGTGTGAGCCATGGATATAGCACTATGGGTGGAATAGAGTATAATGATGAGGGTTATATGGAGAAGACAAAAAAGGAGAAAGTCTCACATTGACGCGGCTAATCAATGGGCTAGGGAGATGCCCATCAATTGATGTCAATGCAAGGAGTAGGGATTGCCATGCAACGGATGCACTAGAGCTATAAATGTATGAAAGCTCAACAAAAGAAACTAAGTGGGTGTGCATCCAACTTGCTTGCCCACGAAGACCTAGGGCATTTGAGGAAGCCCATTGTTGGAATATACAAGCCAAGTTCTATAATGAAAAATTCCCACTAGTATATGAAAGTGACAAAACAAGAGACTCTCTATCATAAAGATCATGGTGCTACTTTGAAGCACAAGTGTGAAAAAAGGATAGTAGCATTGTCCCTTTTTATTTTTTCTCTTTTTTTGGGCCTCTCCTTTTTTATTTGGCCTTTCTCCCTTCTCTTTTTTTATTTGGGACAATGCTCTATTAATGATGATCATCACACTTTTATTTATTTACAACTCAATGATTACAACTCGATACTAGAACAAAATATGACTCTATATCACTAGTAGAAAAAGACCCTTTAGTCCGGTTCCAGAACCGAGACTAAAGGCCCTCCACGTGGCCGCTGCCTGGAGGTCCACCTTTAGTCCCGGTTGGTAACACCAACCGGTACTAAAGGAAATTTTATGATTTTTTTGTTGAAATTTTTTGTTGAAATTTTTTTGAATTTTTTTTGGTTTTCAAATTTCTGAATTATTTTAACCTCTAATCTCTAATCACCCCTCATCACTACTCAATTTAACCTCTAATCTCTAATCACCCCTCATCATTCCAAATCATCTAACTTCCCGGACGGTCACCCATCCTCTCACTACTCCAGCCTAAGCACGCTTAACTTCCGGGTTCTATTCTCCCTCGCTTCCAAGTCTGCACTTGTTGTTTTCCTGACAATAGTAAGATGTCAATCCTATTAACCCTCGGGAATTTAGCTTGAGCATGAAGTCACACATTTCACTGTTTGAGTTTGAAACTATTGTTCTAAAAAACAATATTTATTTAGTAACACTAATATTTCTTGAATAAGTAGTTTGACCACAGTTTCACCACAGTTTGACCATAGTTTGACCAATGTTTGACTAGATTTAACCAAAATTCAAAAAAACTGAAATAATTATTTAGTAACACTAATATTTCATGAATAAGTAGTTTGACCACAGTTTGACCAAAATTCAAAAAAAACCGAAATAATTATTTAGTAACACTAATATGCTTGAATAATTATTTAGTAACACTAATACTTTTTGAATAAGTAGTTTGACCATAGTTTGACCAGATTTAACAAAAATAAAAAAACTGAAATTTGAGTATAACTTTTTTTCCTTTTAGAATCTTTTAGAATTTGAGGATTCTAAAAATTTGCAAACAGGCCGTGGGTGGTCAAAATCGGATGTGGATTTTCGTGCTGAACATTTCGATATGTTATACGTTTTTTTCTGACATCGTATGCAAAAGTTATAGTCGTTTTACATTTTCCCTGCACTTTTTGCAAAACATGTCCAAATTTAAGTTTTTAAATTTTCCTAACTAGTAGATGTGGTGACATAACTACATCTCGAAGGATTTTAACTTTTGAAGTTTTTAGCATTTTCTTTTGCTTTTTACAAAACTGAAAAGGTGATACACGAAGGGGGGGGGGGTAGGATTTGAAAATTGCACCATTAGTACCGGTTCCTGGCACGAACCGGTAATAAAGGTCTCAACCCCATTAGCACCGGTTCATGGCACGAACCGGTACTAAAGGTTAGACCTTTAGTACCGGTTCGTGGCACCAACCGGGACTAAAGGTCCCATTTGAACTGGGAGTAATGCCTGTACGGTGCCCTCGCCGCTCGAACCGGGACTAATGCTCACATTAGTCCCGGTTCGTAATGCAACCGGGATTAATGCTCTTTTCTGGCCGAAAGAAAGCCCTGTTTTCTACTAGTGTATGAATGCCTCCGGCGGTGTACCGGGATGGGCAATGAATCAAGAGTGATATGTATGATAAATTATGCATGGTGGCTTTGCCACAATATACGATGTCAACTACATGATCATGCAAGGCAATACGATAATGATGAATTGTGTCATAATAAATGAAACGATGGAAAGTTGCATGGCAATATATCTCGGAATGGCTATGGAAATACCATAATAGGTTGGTATGGTGGCTGTTTTGAGGAAGATATAAGGAGCTTTATGTGTGATAGTGCGTATCACATCACGGGGTTTGGATGCACCGGCGAAGTTCGCACCAACTCTCAAGGTGAGAAAGGGCAATGCACGGTACCAAAGAGGCTACCAATGATGGAAAGGTGAGAGTGCGTATAATCCATGGACTCAACATTAGTCATAAAGAACTCACATACTTATTGCAAAAATCTACAAGTCATCAAAAATGAAGCATTATGCGCATGCTCCTAGGGGGATAGATTGGTAGGAAAAGACCATCGCTCGTCCCCGACCGCCACTCATAAGGATGACAATCAAAGAACACCTCATGTTTCAAATTTGTTACACAACGGTTACCATACGTGCATGCTACGGGACTTGCAAACTTCAACACAAGTATTTCTCAAATTCACAACTACTCAACTAACACGACTCTAATATTACCATCTTCATATCTCAAAACAATCATCAAGTATCAAACTTCTCATAGTATTCAATGCACTTTAATGAAAGTTTTTATTATACCAATCTTGGATGCCTCTCAGATTAGGGCTAATTTTATAGCCAAAGCAAACTACCATGCTATTCCAAAGGATTCTCAAAAGAATATAAGTGAAGCATGAGAGATCAATAATTTCTATAAAATAAAACCACCACCGTGCTGTAAAAGATATAAGTGAAGCACTAGAGCAAAATTATCTAGCTCAAAAGATATAAGTGAAGCACATAGAGTATTCTAATAAATTCCGATTCATGTGTGTCTCTCCCAAAAGGTGTGTACAACAAGTATGATTGTGGTAAACTAGGAAGCAAAGACTCAAATAATAAAATACGCTCCAAGCAAAACACATATCATGTGGTGAATAAAAATATAGCATCAAGTAAAGTTACCGATGGACGAAGACGAAAGAGGGGATGCCTTCCGGGGCATCCCCAAGCATAGGCTTTTGGTTGTCCTTGAATTTTACCTTGGGGTGCCTTGGGCATCGCCAATCTTAGGCTCTTGCCACTCCTTATTCCATAATCCATTAAATCTTTACCCAAAACTTGAAAACTTCACAACACAAAACTCAACAGAAAATCTCATGAGCTCTGTTAGTATAAAAAAACAAACCAAAACTTAAGGTACTTTAATGAACTAATTCTTTATTTGTATTGGTCTTAAACCTACTGTATTCCAACTTCTCTATGGTTCATACCCCCCGATACTAGCCATAGATTCATCAAAATAAGCAAACAACACACGAAAAACAGAATCTGTCAAAAACAGAACAACCTGTAGTAATCTGTAGGTTTAGAATACTTATGTAACCCCAGAAATTCTGAAATAAATTGGTGGACGTGAGGATTTGTCTACTAATCATATTCAAAAATAATCAACCTAATCACACTCTCCAGTAAAAAAATGGTAGCAAATCTCGTGAGCGCTAAAGATTCTGTTTTTTACAGCAAGATCGCAAAAACTTCCCCCGAGTCTTCCCAAAGGTTCTACTTGGCACAAACACTAATTAAAAGCATAAAACCACATATAAAGATAAGCTAGATGAACTATTCATTACTAAACAGAACCAAAAAGCAATAAACAAAGATAAAATTGGGTTGCCTCCCAACAAGCGCTATCGTTTAACGCCCCTAGCTAGGCATAAACACAAGAATCTAGGTATTGTCATCTTTGGTATGCAATCCATAAGTGGCTCTCATAATAGATTCATAAGGTAATTTTTTTCTTTCTAAGAAAGCGTTCCATGCCTTTCCTTAATGGAAATTGGAATCTAATATTTTCTTCTTTCATATCAATAATTGCACCGATCGTTCTAAGGAAAGGTCTACCAAGAACAATAGGACATGTAGGATTGCAATCTATGTCAAGAACAATGAAATCTACAGGCACATAATTCCTATTTGCAACAATAAGAATATCATTAATACTTCCCATAGGTTTCTTAATGGTGGAATCCGCAAGATGCAAGTTTAAAGAACAATCATCAAGTTCGCGGAAATCTAACACATCACACAAAGTTTTTGGAATCGTGGAAACACTAGCACCCAAATCACACAAAGCATAGAATCCATGATCTTTAATATTAATTTTAATAGTAGGTTCCCACTCATCATAAAGTTTTCTAGGGATAGAAACTTCTAATTCAAGCTTTTCTTCATAAGATTGCATTAAAGCATCAACGATATGTTTGGTAAAAGCTTTATTTTGACTATAAGCATGAGGAGAATTTAACACGGTTTCCAACAAGGAAATACAATCTATTAAAGAACAATTATCATGATTAAATTCCTTGAAATCCAAAATAGTGGTTTCATTGCTATGTAAAGTTTTGACCTCTTCAATCCCAATTTTACCAATTTTTGCATCAGGATTTAAAATTTCAGAATCATTGGGACGCCTTTTAACTAAAGTTGACTCATCTCCAGTCCGATCATTATCAAGATTCATATTGCAAAACAAAGATTTAATAGGAGACACATTAATCACTTTTAGATCTTCATTCCTATTACCTTCTAGATCTTTCGGTTTGGCGGCCATCTTATTAACTAAGGTGGCCTGGTTATCCGAAATTTGGGCTATTAATTTTTCAAATGAGCAAACTGAGATTTCAAACCATAAAATTCCTTAGTCATGTCATCAAGATCTTTATTCATGTACTCCATGAAGCCTTTTTGTTCTTCAAGCTCGTTTCTAAAGAAATTATTATGCTCAAATTGCAAAGTCATAAAGCTTCTGATGTTGTTTTCAATTTCTTCCAACCTTCTAAGGTGAGGATCAATGTTTTTAGACACGGCCATTAGGGCAAACAGTCAACAAGAAGCAAACGAAAAAACGAACGAAAAAAGAGGGCGAATAAAACGGCAAGGGTGAAGTGGGGGAGAGGAAAACGAGAGGCAAATGGCAAATAATGTAATGCGAGGGATAAGAGTTTGTGATGGGTACTTGGTATGTCTAGACTTGACTTGACTTGGAGTAGATCTCCCCGGCAACGGCGCCAGAAATCCTTGTTGCTACCTCTTGAGCACTGCATTGGTTTTCCCTTGAAGAGGAAGGGGTGATGCAGCAAAGTAGCATAAGTATTTCCCTCAGTTTTTGAGAACCAAGGTATCAATCCAGTAGGAGACTACACGCAAGTCGCCTCGCACCTACACAAAAAAATAAGAACCTTGCAACCAACCCGATAAAGGGGTTGTCAATCCCTTCACGACCGCTTGCAAAAGTGAGGTCTGATAGAGATAATAAGATAAATATTTTTGGTATTTTTATGATATAGATTGAAAGGAAAGATTGCAAAGTAAAATAGATTGGAAACTTATATGATGGAAAATAGACCCGGGGCCGTAGGTTTCACTAGTGGCTTATCACAAAATAGCATAAGTATTATGATGGGAAAACAAATTACTGTCGAGCAATTGATATAAAAGTGCATAATTGGGAGAATATCTAGGCATGATCATGTATATAGGCATCATGTCCGTGACAAGTAGACCGAAACGATTCTGCATCTACTACTATTACTCCACACATCGACCGCTATCCAGCATGCATCTAGAGTATTAAGTTCATAAGAACAGAGTAATGCATTAAGCAAGATGACATGATGTAGAGGGATAAACTCAAGCAATATGTTATAAACCCCATCTTTTTATCCTCGATGGCAACAATACAATACATGCCTTGCTGCCCCTACGGTCACTAGGAAAGGACACCACAAGACTGAACCCAAAGCTAAGCACTTATCCCATTGCAAGAAAGGTCTATCTAGTAGGCCAAACCAAACTGATAATTCAAAGAGACTTGCAAAGATAACAAAGCATACATAAAAGAATTCAGTGACGAACCAAATATTGTTCATAGATAATCTTGATCATAAACCCACAATTCATCGGATCTCGACAAACACACCGCAAAAAGAATTACATCCAATAGATATCCATGAAAATCAAGGAGAACTTTGTATTGAGATCCAAAGAGAGAGAAGAAGCCATCTAGCTAATAACTATGGACCCGAAGGTCTGTGGTAAACTACTCACACCTCATCAGAGAGGCTATGGTGTTGATGTAGAAGCCCTCTGTGATCGATTCCCCCACCGACGGAGCTCCGCAAAAGGCCCCAAGATGGGATCTCTTGGGTACAGAAGGTTGCGGCAGTGGAGATAGGGTTTCGTGGTGCTCTCGGATGTTTTCGGGGTATATGTGTATATATAGACGAAAGAATTCAGTCAAGGGAGCCACGAGGGTGGGGGCGCGCCTGCCCCCCTGAGCGCGCATCCCTGCCTTGTGGCCTCCTTGATCGATGCTTCCTTGACGTCCACTCCAAGTCTCCTGGATTCCGTTTGTTCCAAAAATCACTCTCCCGAAGGTTTCAGTCCGTTTGGATTCTGTTTGATATTCCTTTTCTGAGAAACACTGAAATAGGCAAAAAACAGCAATTTGCACTGGGCCTTTGGTTAGTATGTTAGTCCCAAAAATCATATAGAAGTGTATAATAAAGCCCATTAAACATCCAAAACAGATAATATAATAGCATGGAACAATCAAAAATTATAGATACATTGGAGACGTATCAGGACCTATCCGTGATTATTTTTATCGCAGATTAGCCCCTGATCTTCAATCACTCACAACTTTTTGCTCGTTTGTCCAAATCCAGTGAAACCAACGCCAAAATATTCGTCTCGAACCCCTATTTCCAATTAATGAACTTGAACATGATTTTGACAATTTAAAATTTGGTTTCAAGCAGATTTGAATTTGAACTACTTTTGACTGCAGTTTGAGTTTCGTAGCTCCGATTTGATTGTTTTTTTTGCAAATCAAAGCTCTTCTCTTGAAATTTCAATTTGGATCTTTTCTCTTGAGTTTAACCTTGCATCTATTGTTTGAGTGCTTATCTATGCTATTGTTTGTTTGCGATAGAGTTTCCGGAGTGCGAAGCGTGCTACCACGAGTCACTAGGGTTTTCAGATCGTCAACAAGGCAAGTAACACTTTGATCATACCCCCTTATTACCCAGTTTTTATGCATGAGTCTCAATCCTCAAACACTGCATGGTTAGGACTTGAATACTTGTGGGTATTGGGAAGTAGTGATGAGGTAGAACCTATTGTCTTTATTCAAACCCTGGGAGTTACTTTTACGTTATGCTTATATTGCCATGCTATGCCCGTAGACGTGGTTTGGTTTGAGTGATTCATGACAGATGTGAGGGTTTTAATTAATGGTTAAACTTAATATGGCTACTTTAATACACATCTGGGTGGATTAGTTTAGGCACCCTAGAGCACCAAGTGGTTGTCTGGGCACGTGGAGTAATCTAGTGTTGTCCTGGGATATCCCGGAGAACCCATGTGATCATCCTACAGTTTGCCACCCAGGCTCAAAGGGATCATAAGATTATTCATGCTAGAAACTTCCATGTGCAGCCACAAGCCATTATGGGCTCTGGCATAGTTGAGTAAGTTCTGTGACCTATTTTAGTGGTAGGCTAGCAGATGTAGGGGATGTAGGTGGTACTGTCTACCCAGAGTAAAGAGTTAATGCTTCTGAAACACTGTGTCTCGGTCATCTGTTTCTCAAACACCATGTAGTGCGAGAAATCCAACGGAGGAGATGTAGTGCAAACCTCTGAAGTGTGTATAAACTAATCATGGTTAGCCGTGTCCCCAGTTATGGACATCTTGAGTATCTCGTACTTGAATTATTGATTTGATCTTGTCACTCTATTAATTAAATTGTTGGGTTGATGATTACTTAATTTGGGATTGAGTTGGAGGAACCTTCTCAATGTTTTCAACAAACTTTGTAGTTAAATAAAAAATTATTCCTTTGTTGTAGGGAAAAATTAGCTTTCTGCTAAAATAACCATAAAGCCTCCACCAGCCAAATATGCATATAGTTATAGCTGCTACATGTTCATTGCTATACCGTGTTATTTTGCCAGCATATTCCATGTGTTGACCCGTTTCGGGCTGCAACGTATTATGTTGCAGACTTTTCAGACGAAGAGTAAGATGCGCTAGGTCGTTGTCTTGCACTCAGCTATGCCGTTGGAGTTAATGGACTCATTTTACCTTCAAAGCCTTTGTTGTTATCTTCATTAGATGGCCTTCAGCCATATTATTGTAATAAGTACTCTCTTTGAGATATTCGATGTAGTAAGTGTGTGATTGAACTCTGTTATAAATCCTTCAAGTACTGTGTGTGTCAGCATTACCGATCCAGGGATGACACTTATACACAGAGATTTTACCGTTTGAGGTCGGATCGCTACAAGATGGTATTATAGCACACACTGACTGTAGGACGCGACCACTAAGATGAGCCATAGGACACTCTTATATACTCATTTCTGACTCTTCTCCACTTTTCCACTCTATAGATGGCGGATTCAAGGAACAAGTTTGCTCAACTGGATGAAGACACCCCTTTTGGACAACACTTGAAGGAAGCCACTAGATACCTGAACATCGGAATACCAAGCTTCACCGGGACCTACACCACCACTTCACCGGAAGAACAGCGCTGGACCATTCGAGTACATGTTCCTGGAAGGATAATCATACCAGTTATTGACCCCATAGAGTTTTCCTTTGATGCACCAACCTGTAGTCTAGGAAAGATCATGGCAGCTCACATCGCCATGGGACGCATCGACGAAGTTTACTGCAAGGATCTTAAGGACACCATCAACCAGATATGTGGACGCCGAGATGAGCAATGGGAGATGATCAGCACCAGGAGGGACAAATCCATTGCATCCTACATCCAGGAGTTGAACCAACACATTCGTCGACAGGAGAACTAGATGTGCGCCATCATGATAGACATGAAGAAGGTGATGACCAGAAACATGGAGCTAGTAGAGGAAATCAAGTCTACACACGATGGATATGAAGAGGAAATTGTAGTTCTACTGGAGAAGAATGAAGATCTAAAGAAAAAGCTAGGAGTATTCATGGGAGACCCTGCGCCAAGAGGTGACGAACACCCCGAAGACTACATCACCATCGACGACACCGACTCTGACCCAGACAGTGATGATGACTATGAAGACGAAGCTGGAGCGAATATTACGGAATCATCTTCCGATCAAAATTTCTACTCAACCACCATATTATCAGCAGTATACCCCCTTGTATATAGAATAGTCTGAGTACTTTGTAACGGTAGCTAGATCGATTGTATGACCTTGTTTGAATTGAGTGGTGTGATATGAATGTGTTTGTCTCATGTGCATATGGGTAGGGATTTTCCTCTTAGAACCTACTCTATTCTAATCTCTTCCATCTAAACCTATCAGATGCCACCAAGACGTGACCCCGGATATATTTTCCCACCGGAGCTCACCCAGCTGATCCAGCAGCAGAATGCCTTGATGCAGCTATTAGTCCAGAACCAGGGCAACAACAACAACAACAACAACAACAACAACAACAACAACAGCAATCCGCCACCACCACCTCCAGTTGACAACTTAGCTCGTCTGTTTTCCAGTAGCACCGAGCTGATAGTTGCTGATGACTGGCTCCGCAGGATTGGAAGGGAGTTGACCACCGCAGGGTGCACTGATGCTGAGAAGGTGCGTTCTGCCGCACACCAACTAGATGGACCCGCAGCCTCATGGTGGGAGAATTACACAGCCACTTTCCCCATAGCTAATGTCACTTGGGATCAGTTCCAGCAAGCTTTCCGTACTGCACATGTCTCAGCTAGAGATATGAGTATGAAGAAGCGTGAGTTTCGCAACTTATGCCAGGGAAATCATGGGGTAGTACGTTGATGAGTTTAGTAAGTTAGCTCCTTATGCCCCGGACGATGTGGCCACAGATGCGAAGCAAGAGAAGTTTATGGAAGGGCTGAATGATGAGCTGAGCATGCAGTTGATGGTGGTAACATTCAGTAACTATCTTGATTTTGTAGATAGGGCCCTTATGATTGAAGTCAAGGAGCAATAGATAGAGATCCACAAAAGGAAGTACGGACAAGGGAAGTATAATTCTGGAGCTCAGCTAAAGCCTTGTTTTACCTCGAACTTGGGAGGATACACTCATAATCATGGAGGCCATACCCACAATGGAGGGGGTTCGCATAACCACAGTGGCCGCAAGAATGGGAATGGGAATGGAGGAAGCAACGGACAGAACCGTTCCAACCCAACAACACCCGCCGGGAAGGATTTAAGTCACATTACTTGTTTCAAGTGCGAGAAGACTGGACACTACGCCGTTGAATGTCCTGAAGCAAAGAATGGAAATGGCAATGGAAGCTCAGGGAAGAAGCCAAACCCTTTCACCAGAGGTCAGGTGAACCACATGAACGTGGAGGAGGTTGAGGAGCAGCCAGATGCAGTTATCGGTAAGTTTTTGGTTAAGTCATTTACCGCTCTTGTTATTTTCGATACTGGTGCATCGCATTCATACATATCAAGGGGATTTGTGGATAAGTTTAAGTTGCCAACCTTAGCCCTTAGATCACCTATGTTAATAAGCTCACCAGGAGCAGAGTATATGGCCAGCCAATGGAGCGATCGGTTACCCTTAACCATTGGTAGCCATGTTTTCCCCTCAAACCTAATAATTTTGGAGTCCCAAGGATTGGATATAATATTAGGCATGATTGGTTATCCAAGTATGGAGGAAACATCGATTGTGCTAGTAAGTCAATTTTACTCACCACCCCAGAGGGAAAAAGGATTAAGTATGTGTCTAGGCATGCGCCAAGAAGGACCCAAGTAAATTCTCTCTCGGGAGTTGTTCAGGAACAAGTGCCTGTTGTGAAGGATTACCCGGATGTATTCCCAGAGGAATTACCAGGCATGCCGCCCAATCGAGACATAGAATTTTTGATTGAGCTGTTGCCAGGCACCGGACCAATATCGAAGAGGCCATACCGGATGCCCGCAAATGATCTGGAGGAAATTAAGAAGCAAATTAAGGAGTTATTGGAGAAAGGTTACATCCGACCAAGTTCATCACCATGGAGAGCCCCAGTGATCCTTGAGAATGGTTGTCGATTATCATGCACTGAATGAAGTGACGATTAAGAACAAGTACCCACTACCGATGGTCAATGATCTATTTAACCAGTTGCAAGGAGCCAAAGTATTCTCCAAGATCGTTCTGCGATCAGGAGACCACCAGCTGAAGATCCAAGAATAGGATATACCTAAGATAGCTTTCACCACAAGGTACGGGATATATGAGTACATGGTTATGTCATTTGGATTGACCAATGCCCCTTCCTATTTTATGAGTATCATGAACAAGGTGTTCATGGATTTCTTGGATAAGTCTGTCATGGTGTTCATTGACGATATATTGGTATACTCAAAGAATGAAGAGGAACACAAGGAACACTTGCGCTTAGCTCTCGAGAAGCTCAGGGAACATCAGTTGTATGCCAAGTTTAGCAAGTGTGAGTTTTGGTTGAAGGAAGCTGGATTTCTTGGACATGTTATATCGGGAGAAGGTATAGCAGTAGACCCCACCAAGGTTCAGTCTGTCACCGAGTGGTTGGCACCCACCTCAGTTGAAGAGATCCACGGTTTTCTGGGACTCGCAGGATATTATAGGAGGTTCATTGAGAATTTCTCCAAGATTGCGAAACCCATGACCGAGTTGTTGAAGAAGGACACCAAGTTCAAATGGACTGAAGTTGTGAGGCCAGCTTTCAGGAGTTGAAGAAATGTTTGGTTAAAGCCCAGTGCTGATTCTCCCGGATATACGCAAGGATTTCCAAGTTTATTGCGACGCTTCTCGCTTAGGACTTGGAGGTGTACTTATGCAGGACGGAAGAGTTGTTTCATATGCCTCACGTCAGCTTCGACATCATGAGTTGAATTATGCCACACATGATTTGGAGTTAGAAGTCGCAGTGCATGCGCTCAAGACCTGGAGACATTTTCTTATCGGGAACCGTTGTGATGTGTACACGGATCACAAGAGTTTGAAGTACATTTTCAAACAAAAGGAGCTGAATCTCAGGCAGAGGAGATGGTTTGAGCTCATAAAGGATTACAATATGAAGTTGCATTATCATCCAGGAAAGGCCAATGTCATAGCAGACGCTTTGAGCCGAAAGAGTTATGCCAATACACTCGTAAGCGGAGGATTGCCGCAGGAGTTAGTTGACGATCTCAAGGAACTTCATTTGGAGATAGTTCCAAGAGGTTTTGTTGCAACGATGGAGGTTCAATCTACATTACTGGGAAAGATTCGAGAAGCTCAAAAGGATGATAAGGAAATTGCTGAGATAAAGGAGAAGATGAGCAAAGGAAAAGCCAAAGGTTTTCGTGAGGATGAGCACAAAACGTTATGGTTTGAGGATCGTATATATGTGCCCAATAATGCGGAGATCAGGAAGTTAATACTTCAAGAAGCTCATGACTCGCCATACTCGATTCACCCCGGAAACACCAAGATGTATTTGGATTTGAAGGAGCGTTTTTGGTGGACAGGTATGAAGAAGGATATTGCCAAGTATGTAGTAGTATGTGATGTATGTCAGAGAGTGAAGGCAGAACATCAGAAGCCGGCAGGATTGCTTCTGCCTATGCTGATACCCGAATGGAACTGGAACAAGCTTGGCATGGATTTTATCACCGGATTTGTCGTGGAATTGTCACGGTAGATGTCCTAGCAAAAGGACTTAGTCGTAGGGCCATCGCAACTAGGAAGCTTAAAGGGGTTAATTGGGACAAAGGACATGAGAGGTTTTATACTAGTTCGGCCCCTTACGATGAAGGTAAAAGCCTACGTCTAGTTGCGTTGGAATTGCTGGGGTTTCGATCACCAAGAGGCTAATCCGCCGGCTTGGTTCTCGATCTCTTGTTTCTTGCCCTAAGCCGCCACCAGGTTGTCCCCTTATATACACGGGTTAACGCCTGGTGGCCTACAGATTCCCGGCCGGCTCATAAATCATGTCCGGCTCGGTGACTTCTTTTAGATTCCTTTCCTTACAAGTGTTTTCTTAGATATGGCAGTTTACAATATTGGCCTTAAGCCGTCGCTAGGCCTTTAGGCCTTCTATAAGGTTTAATAACCTATCTCCTTGAATGTCTATTGGGCTTCCTTTGTGACCCGCCATTGGGGCTGACCCGGCCTCTCCTGGGCGGGTCATAACTGATAGCTATATCCCCAACATTAGTCCCCAGGTTGATTTCAACTTCATTCTTGTCAATCTTCAATACTTAGAAAAAATCCACCTATTACTGTTTTGCGAAAGCTTTGTAACCCGCCATGACGTCACCTCTGGATTTTTCGGGAATCTGCCATCATGTCATCTTTTAAACGGATCTTCATCTCTAATGCCTTCTCGAAAATCGAGGCGCCTGGGTAGCTGGATAATCATGTTTTGGTCTCCTCGTTTTTCGTGCCCACTTATCAGTCTTGTCCTTATAAATAGGCATGACTAGCCTTTCTTCATTCTCCCCCTTTTCCATCGTCTTCTTCCTCTCCCGCAACCCTTCTGTCGCTCGAGCTCCGCCGCCGCCGCAGCGCTCATCGTCGTCCTCAAGCTTGGCCGCTGCATCACCCTGAACTGTCCAGAGAAACAGCGACGACCCTCTGCAACAGATCCGCATCCGTAAGTTCTTGCCTTCTCACACCTTTAGATCTGCCTTAGGGTTTGCGAGCTCATCGGTGTTCTTCGCTGTTCCTCATGAATCTTCTGGTAGTTCTTCCTTCACAGCCTCTCTTGATCAAAAAGGAACACCTAACTCGTGCGGTAGTGGTTTACACCCATTTTAGATATTAGTAGATCCCTTTCCTTGGCACCAATACCTTCTTAGAGCTGATGAATTCATCTGAGCTATATTTTTAGGTCTAGGAAATTTTTTATTTTGAATGGCCATTTGATCCATATGAATATCCAGAAGTTAAGAAACCTGTTTGTCTCCACACTTAACCAATTTCTGCCGCTGGTATTTCTCAAATGTCTGCAGTCATGGCGGCTTACTGTGCCGGCTTACTTTTCCTTATATGACATTAGCCCTTAATTAAGCCGCCATTACTCCTCTGTATCATATTTTACTTTCATCATATTTATTGAATTGAACTAGCATGTTACCTTCCTTTCAGTACGTTTGTGAACACCATGCCGTCCAAACCGCCGACTGTCTGCAACCGGGTTCCCTCAACCGTAACTGAGGAACGTTTGAAGGAGTTCTTCTCCATAGGATTTTTGCCAGGAAAAAAATGTCATGTCTTACCGTGCACCTGACCCGGATGAAGAACGGCCCAACCCAAAAGATGGTGAAGTCATTGTCTTTACTGACCACATGAACCGTGGCTTTTCACCGCCCGGTTCAAAGTTCTTCAGAGATGTCCTCCATTTTTTCAAACTCCACCCTCAAGATATTGGGCCCAATTCCATATCCAATATCTGCAACTGCCAAGTGCTTTGTGAGGTGTACCTTCAGGAAGAGCCGACCATGGAACTATTTAGAGAGTATTTTTATCTGAACCGGCAGAACGAGTGCACCAACGGCCTTAGCTTGGAGCTTGGAGGCATCTCAATTCAGCGTCGGCAGGGCGCTGTCTTCCCCCTCATAGTCTTGCGGAGTCATCCAAAAGACTGGAATCAGACTTGGTTCTATTGTCAAGACACTTCAGCAGCAAACGAGAAGCCACTGCCGGGTTATCGTGCCGAGCGTCTTGACTCCAAATTCACGCTCCCTGACAAGCTTACTGTTGCCGAATGCAAGAAGCTGATCCCATCAATAAAAAGGATTAACGCCTTATTAGGGAACGGCTTAATTGGAGTTGAGCTGACCCGCTGCTGGATTTCAGGGCGGGTTATCCCTCTAAGCCATCGATCAAAATTGATGTACGAGTATGGTGGAGGCCCAGATGACTCTCTTCGCCACAGCTCCGTTCAATTAACGGAAAAAGATATTGTTTCAATGTCAACCCTTTTGGTGAACGGAAAATACGAAGACTGCAGTACCGTCGGGTTAAACCCCTTTTGCAAGCTTAACCCGGTGCCAGAAGTAAGGAAACTCTAATCTCTCTCCTTTGTATTTTTCCCCGCCGTATTGTTTAATACTTGCCTAACCTTTCATCTTGTTTTTACCTATTACAGGCCAAATCTGATTTTTGGAAAGTTAAATATGACCACGAAGCTGCCAAGAAAGCGAGAGTCGCTGCCATAACCGCCAAGAAAACGACCCGGAGGTCCAAAAATAAGAAGAAGAGCACCGCTGAAGACCAGATGAAGCTTGACGATTCTTCTGAGTCGGAGGTAGCCCTTGACTCCCTTGGCCAACTTTTACTAATCTTATTAACACTGATCATTACCAGGATGACATTGGGGCCACTCAGGCCGCGGAAGAAGAGGTAACTATTTCCTCCGACTCAGCCCATTTGCCAAGATATAAACTTCGAGTTATAACCCGGAAAGTAAGGTTTTCACACCCTTTGGCTTATCTGGATCCTCACTTTCTTCTAAAAAAGTAGCAACATGAGAACCGCCGTCAAGCCTGGAATGAAGACGAACCGCCTGTTATTCTTCAACAAACTCCTCAAAAGCGCCAGAATGAGGTTTACTTCTTTGTCTTTGACTTTCTGCTTAATGGATCCTTTCCCTTGCATTACTTAACTTTACTTTATCTTTGCAGGAGGTGTCTCGCTCTTCTGGCGACTCGTCTAAGACCCAGTTTCTGGCCTTCAAGACTGCCCCTGGGTAAGGAAAAAATCCTCTTTCCTCCGTGTTTTTCAAACCGTATCTTTATACTGATAGTCCTATAATATTTCTCTTAGTGGTCAAGCTAAGTCTAAGAAGGCCAAGGTAACTAAGCCGGTGGAAGACCCGCCAGTCCTTGCACCTGAACCGGCAAGGCCACCTTCTCCTCCATTAACTGAAGCTCAAAAAGACCCGCCTGTCAATGATGAAGTAAATCCTCCTGAGCCATCAGTTGATGATACCACCGTGAATCCTTCTGCAACCGGACCATCCAGCTCGGCCAACCTGCCATCACCGTCTACACAAGACGTTCTGATCACCGGGAGCCGCTTTGTTGAGCTAGGAAATCCAACCGTGTTGGCTCGTCATACGGCAAAACAAGAAGCGTTGGAGAAATAGAAAGTGCGTTTTGATATTTCACACTATGACCATCTGAATGCCAACGACTTATTATCCGGTTATCTCAGCCATGTGCACTCCAGCCGTGACTCAGAGATAGAAATGGTCAAGCAGTTGCAGCTGAAATACGAGGTATGTTCTTCTGGCTTACTTATATTCCGCCAGCCCCCAAGTCTTCAGATTATGAGAGAACCAGAATGATCTGTAGACTTTATGATATAGGCTAAGACTTTTACCTTTTAGATTTTCCCGGAGTTCAATAAAATACAACAAAGCTTCATCCGTAGTCCCCAAGGGCCAGTTCATTTGACCATAAATGAGCCGGTACTTTGAATTTTCATAATTGTCTTGTACCGTATCCAAAAAAACTTTGTAATCCGGCTTATCCTTGAGAAACTTGTTAAATAGCATGCATTAGCCCCCAAGTGCCAAGTGCTGTTACTTTGTAAAGTACTTGGGACTTAAAGTATGTTTTAGAGCCATAAGAAATTGTTTTGGCATACATTAGCCCCCAAGTGTCAAGTGGTTTTGGAATGCAAAGTACTTGAGACTTGAATCTTGACTTTTGAACTTTAACTGAAATCTTGACTCATCTGGGTATGTTTTGCAGAATGCCTTATCTGAACTGAGCTCGCAATTAACTGATGCGAGGACCCGGCTGGTGAATCAGGAGGCAGAGGTCAATTCTGCTGACTCCAAACTGCAAGTAAGTCTCTCTGAGACGGAAAAATTAAATACCAACTTTACTGCCGAGAAGAAAACCTAGGCTGAAGAAAAAACGCTTCTAAAACAACGTGCCGAGAAGGCTGAAGCAGCCCTTGAAGAGGTTTTACGACGGAGCTGACCGGTTTAAAGAACCGGTTGTCAAAATTGTGTCCGCCATCTTTGGTAAGCCATCTGTACTAACCTTTTTACCTTCTTTTGACCTGGACTGCAAGCCGCCAACTGACCCTTCGCGTTCAAAACATATGCAGGCCCTCGAAGCAAGAATCTGAGTCAAGACCACGTGATTAAGCTGAAGGCGGTCTATACCTTAGTAGAGCGGTTGTACATTGGCGCACAACGAGCACTTGCCGCTATCTCTCCTGCCAATCAAGGACCCAACCGGCTCAGCGATGTTTTAAAGAAGCTGTCAATCTTGCCTGCCAGGTTCCAAGAAGTCAAGCGCTCCTGCGCCAGAGCAGGAGCTTTGACTGCCCTGAGCCGCTCCAAGGCTTGGGTGCCAGATCTAGACCCGAGGGATGTGGCCAGAGGGTATCCTACCGTCAAGGAAGAAGGATCTCCCTTTGAACAAGACGACTTCATTGCTTGCGTGCGCGGTGTTCGACCTTAGGCAACTATTCTTGGAGATGAAACCAATATCGACAAATATCAGTCGGGTTTTGATGTGGAAAATAAGAAGATGGCAACTCCCTCGTACAAGGTGACAGATTTGATCCCGCCTGCTCGTGAACATACATTTGCTCCGGAAGTTGACCCGGCCGGCCTGATTGACGAAGAAGCCGAATTTATTGCCGTGAACGGCTTTGATTGGTCAAAACCCAGCTTACAATCAGCAGAGGGCGGTGAACCGGCGAGGGAGGAGTGATGACCATCTTCATGGGCTTGTAAAAGCCTTGTAATAGATTAGTTTCGAAAACACTGCCTATTCTGCCTATGCCATCGCGCATAAGACACCGTGTGTTACTCTGTGCTTTCTGATGTTAATATATGCATCATATGTATGGTTGTCCCTGCAATACTTTAATTCTGTTCCTGTAGATAAAAAGGAAACAACTGGCTTGGCGGCTTAGTACCAAACGGGTCAGAACACCCGGGTTATAGCCAATATTTTTATCATAGTAAAAAACAGAACCAGATGTAAAAAGAAAACAAGGCTGAAATAACCTTTGATTACTACAGAGGAACTATTCATAAACAATAGCCACACCTGTACCTTTGATCTCCTGTCAACCGGTTTAAATGATCCAGGTGATGAAGTTGATAATCCTGTCTTTTTTGTGAAGTCAATGCTTCTGAATACTTAATGATTATCATGCCCTGGTGGCTTGTTGTCAAATAGTCCAGCCGGTGAAAAGACCATGCAAATTATTTGTGAAATTGAGACAACAAAAACCAATAAGGCAAATAACAGGTGGTAAACAAAATTGACCTTGTAATTAAAGGTTGGGGGTTTCTAATTCGAATACGATCAGTAAACCGGACCAAAGGGGTTAAGCCAAGGTTGGAATACGACCATATAGCCCCCAGTGGCTTTGGCGTTGCACCGATCAAGATGGTACCAACAGCTATGTTCTCTTTGGTTCGAATACGACCTATGTTTGAACAGGAAGCCCCCAAATGACCATGAGAGGTTTTTAACGACCCTGATGCGAATACGATCCAAGTCGGACCCAAAAGGGGTTAAGCTGTGATTCGGATACGATCAAGAAGCCCCCTAGTGAGTTTGGCTTTGATCCGATCAAAAGGGTTACGACAGATATGTTCTCTTTGGTTCGAATATGACCTATGTTTGAACAGGAAACCCCCAAGTGACCATGATAGTTGCAGCTAGATTCGAATACGATCATAAGCCATACCAAAAAAGGTTAGACTTGATTCAAATATGATCAACTCCTTAATAGTCATTTGAAAATAGTAGTAAAAAATAATAAAGATGTGTAATCTTTTTGAAAAGAAAGGAGACTGATGGTCCTGCTTTATTACTTATCATAATATATATAACGTCAACGTATGTACATGATGAGAGCCGGTGGCTCATGTGTAGTATGGCCGAAGCTGAGCAATGTTCCACGGCCGGCGGGTCTCCTCCTCCAACTTACGTGAGTCTTTGTGCTCTCGAACGTCAATGAGGTAATATGACCCGTTGTTTAATTTCTTGCTGACCACAAAGGGTCCTTCCCAAGGTGGGGATAACTTGTGTGCATCTGATAGATCCTGAATGAGCTAGAGCACTAGGTCACCTTCTTGAAAAGTCCTGGACTTAACCCGGCGGCTGTGATAACGGCGCAGGTCCTTTTGATAAATGGATGATCGAGCTGCTGCTAAGTCTCTTTCCTCATCTAACAAGTCAAGTGCATCCTGTCTGGCTTGTTCATTGTTAGCTTCAACATAAGCCGCCACCCGGGGCGAGTCATGACGGATGTCACTAGGCAACACTGCCTCTGCTTCATAAACCATGAAGAAAGGTGTATAACATGTAGAACTGTTAGGGGTGGTGTTGATACTCCACAACACCGAGGGTAACTCCTCTACCCAACAACCCGGCGTTCGCTGCAAGGGAATCATAAGCCGGGGCTTGAGACCTTTTAAGATTTCCTGATTTGCTCTCTCAGCCTGACCATTGGATTGAGGATGAGCTACAGAAGAAACATCAAGCCGGATATGCTCGCGCTGACAGAACTCCTCCATAGCCCCTTGGGATAGATTAGTGCCATTGTTAGTGATAATGCTGTGTGGAAAACCAAAACAGAAGATCACCTTTTTCATGAACTGAACCGCTGTTACCGCATCACACTTACTCTGGTTCCGCCTCAACCCACTTTGTGAATTTGTCAACTGCCAACAAAAGATGTGTCTTTTTATCCTTAGACCTTTTGAAAGTTCCAACCATGTCAAGCCCCCAGACCGCAAATGGCCAAGTGATTGGAATCATCCGCAACTCTTGAGCCGACACATGTGCTTGTCGTGCGAATTTTTGACATCCATCACATCTACTGACCAGATCTTCTGCATCAGCGTGAGCCGTCAACCAATAGAAACCATGACAAAAAGCTTTGGCCACCAGAGATTTTGACCTGGCGTGATGACCACAATCACCTTCATGGATCTCACGAAGTATTTCTTGGCCTTCTTCAGGGGAAACACACCGCTGAAACGCTCCAGAGACACTATGATGGTATAGTTCTCCATCAGAAATCGTCATTGACTTAGAACTCCAGGTTATCTGTCGGGCCAGGGTCTCATCTGCTGGCAGCTCGCCCCGGGTCATGTAAGCCAAGAACGGTACTGTCCAATCTGGGATGACGTGAAGAGCCGCCACCAACTGCGCCTGTGGGTCAGGAACGGCTAGATCTTCTTCTGTAGGTAACTTAATAGACGGGTTATGCAAAACATCCAAAAAGGTGTTAGGTGGCACCGGCTTACGCTGAGATCCCAACCGGCTTAAAGCATCAGCCGCCTCATTCTTCCTACGGTCAATGTGCTCCACCTGATAACCTTTAAAATGCCCTGCAACAGCATCAACTTCACGGCGATAAGCCGCCATGAGAGGATCTTTGGAATACCACTTGCCTGACACCTGTTGAGCTACCAAATCTGAGTCGCCAAGACACCGGACCCGGCTCAGGCTCATCTCTTTAGCCATTCAAAGACCATGGAGCAAGGCTTCATATTCCGCTGCGTTGTTAGTGCAAGGAAACATCATCCGCAACACATAACAAAATTTTTCAGCTCGAGGGGAGGTTAAAACAACTCCAGCCCCTGAGCCTTCCAGTTGTCTGGACCCATCAAAGTGAATAGTCCAATATGTGTTGTCTGGTTTCTCCTCTGGCATCTGCATCTCTGTCTTGTCATTAATAACGTCAACCAGCACCTGAGACTTGATCGCAGTATGTGGCACATACTTCAACCCATGAGATCCAAGTTCAATGGCCCACTTGGTGACTCGTCCAGTGGCCTCTCTATTTTGGATGATGTCCCCCAAAGGCGTAGAGCTAACCACAGTGGTCGGGTGACCCTGAAAGTAATGCTTGAGCTTCCGGCTTGCCATGAACACCCCGTACACGAGCTTCTGCCAATGTGGATATCTTTGTTTAGATTCGATCAGTACCTCACTGACGTAATAAACCGACCGTTGAACCGGATGTTCCTTGCCAACCTCTTTGCGCTCCACCATAATTGCCACACTAACAGCCCGTGAGTTAGCGGCTACATATAACAATAGCGGCTCTTTCTCAATTGGCGCAGCAAGAACCGGTCGCTCGGCAAGCTGTTTCTTCAGATCCTCAAAAGCAGAGTTCGTAGCATCACTCCAAACAAAATCATCTGTTTTCTTCATCATCTGATACAAATGCATCGCTTTCTCCCCTAACTGGCTTATGAAGCAGCTTAAAGAAGCCACACGACCCGCCAGTCGTTGAACGTCATTGATGCATGTTGGTTTGGCCAGGGATGTGATTGCCTTAATTTTCTCCGGGTTAGCTTCAATACATCGGTTGGACACCAAAAAGCCCAAGAGCTTGCCGGCCGGGACTCCAAAAACATACTTAGCCGGGTTAAGCATCATTTTGTAGACCCGGAGGTTATCGAAGGTCTCTTTCAGATCTGCAACCAAGGTTTCCTCTTTCCTGGACTTTACCACTATATCGTCTACATAAGCATGAACATTACGCCCAATCTGATTGTGAAGACAATTATGCACACACCGTTGATAAGTCGCCTGGGCACTCTTAAGCCCAAAAGGCATAGACACATCGCAGAAAGCTCCAAACGGAGTGATAAAAGTTGTCTTCTCCTGATCTGTGACTGCCATCTTGATCTGATGATAACCTGAATAAGCATCCAAAAAACTCAAACATGCACAACCCACTGTAGCATCGATGATCTGATCAATACGGGGGAGAGCAAAAGGGTCAGCCGGACAAGCCCTGTTTAAATCGGTGTAATCCACACACATACGCCAGGTGTCGTTCTTTTTTAGTACAAGCACCGGGTTGGCTAACCACTCTGGGTGAAAGACTTCCACAATGAACCCGGCCGCCAAGAGCCGGGCCACCTATTCTCCAATGGCCTTGCGCCTTTCCTCGTTGAACCACCGGAGAAATTGTCTAACCGGTTTAAAATTTGGATCAATATTGAGAGTGTGTTCAGCGAGTTCCCTCGGGACACCAGGCATGTTGGAAGGTTTCCATGCAAAGATGTCCCGGTTCTCACGGATGAACTCAATGAGCGCGCTTTCCTATTTTGGATCCAAGTTGGCACTGATGATGAACTGCTTGGATGAGTCGCCAGGCACAAAGTCAACCATCTTGGTGTCATCAGCTGATTTGAATTTCAACACCAGCTCATGCTCCGTTGTTGGTTTCTTTCAAGACGTCATGTCTACCGGGTCAACATGATCCTTATAAAACGTTAATTCCTCTGTTGCACAAACAGACTCAGCATATGCAGCATCACCTTTTTCACACTCCAGGGCTATTTTCCGGCTTCCATGTACTATAATGGTGCCCTTATTACCCGGCATCTTGAGCTGCAAATACACATAACACGGCCGAGCCATGAACTTGGCATAAGTCGGCCGTCCAAATAGAGCATGATATGGCCTTTTGATCTTAACCACCTCAAAGGTTAATTTTTCTGCTCTGGAGTCATACTCATCCCCAGAGGCTACTTCTAGTTCAATCTTACCAACTGGGTATGCCGACTTGCCAGGTACCACACTGTGAAAAACAGTGTTGGATTGCTTAAGACTCTTATCAGTCAACCCCATTCGACGGAACGTCTCATAGTAGAGGATGTTGACGCTGCTGCCTCCATCCATGAGCACCTTAGTGAATTTATATCCACCAACCTGAGGCGCTACTACCAAGGCCAAGTGACCCGGATTATCAACCCGGGGTGGATGATCCTCTCTGCTCCACACAATAGGCTGTTCTGACAACCGTAAGTAACGTGGAATCGCTGGCTCAATGGCATTGACGGTCCTCTTGTGAAGCTTCTGGTCCCTCTTACATAAACTAGTGGTGAACACATTGTACTGCCCACTATTCAACTGTTTTGGGTTGCTCTGATATCCGGACTATTGCTGCTGATTACCTTGGCTGGGTTGTGGATTATAGCCTCCTTGGTTACCTGGATGGCCCTAACCGTGAAATCCTCCTCCACCTGAACCGGCGCCCGGGCCATGGAAACCGCCCCACCTGAACCGCCGCCTGGGCCGTGACCTCCATCAACTGCATTTGAATTTTTAAATGCCTTCATGATTGTACAATCCTTCCACAGGTGAGTGGTTGGCTTCTCCCGGGTGCCGTGTCTTGGACAAGGTTCATTCAATAGTTGCTCAAGGGTGGGATCTGACCCGCCCGACCGAGGGGGCTGCCTACCCCTTGCGCCATTGATTGTTGCCCCGCGCATTGGTGTTAGCCACAAATTCGTCAGCCTTACGTTTATTACCTCCTTGATTTGCCGGGTTCTGTTGGTGATCCTTCTCGCTACCGTTCTTCTTTCCCTTCCCTGTCTTTTCTTCATCAGACACGGGGTCCTTAGTACTATCAGAATCAGCATACTTGACGAGAGCCGCCATCAACTGGTCCATATCATTGCAGTCACGTTTAAGCCGCCCTAGCTTCTGCTTTAGAGGTTCAAAACGGCATTTTTTCTCCAACATTAAGACTGCCGAGCCGGCATCCATCTTATCAGATGAATGAATTATCTCCTTGATCCGGCGCACTCAATGGGTTGTGGACTCACCTTCCTATTGGTTACAATTGGTTAGGTCCATGATTGACATAGGTTGTTTGCATGTGTCCTTGAAGTTCTGAATGAACCGGGCTTTTAACTCCGCCCATGAGCCGATGGAATTGGGGGGCAACTCTTTTAGCCAAGTACGAGTCGTTCCATCCAACATCATGGTGAAATATTTAGCCATTGCCGCGTCGCTGACTTCCAACAGCTCCATGGCCATCTCATAACTCTCAATCTAGGCCCCAGGCTATAAATCGGCCGTGTAATTAGGCACCTTACGAGGCCCCTTGAAATCCTTTGGCAAACGCTCATTACATATGGCCGGAACCAGGCAAGGAACACCTCCGGTTCTTGTGGCCACTCCTGCCTCAACCGAGGTTGCTAGATAAACCGGAAATGGTTGATGAGCCACCTGTTCCGCCGCCAGTTGAACCGCTCGCTCAGCCTCTTGCCGGATCCTCTCCTGATCTGCCAAGTTAAGGGCTCCAGCCTGTCCCGGCTCATGCCTGTGCGGCCGGTTGCGGCGTTGGACATTGCTTGACATGTCGGCTGAATCCATACGCCTACTATAGCTTGGGCTCCCGCTCGGGCCAGGGATTGAATGGATCCTGTCTCGACTGTAAGAGTATGTATCCTGCTGCGCCATAGCTGATTGAAGAAGTTCTCTCACCCTTCGTGTTTCGATTGCCGTCGGAGAGTCGCCCTCCATCGAGAGAGCCGCCAAACGAGCCGAAGCTGCAATGAGGTTTTCCAAGGAATTGGAGAAGTAACCCGGCGGTGTTGGTACATAATGAGGCGGAGTGGTATGTATACGAGGTGGTTCCATGGCGCGCGGCTGAACCGGGGCCCCGGGTGTCGTGATCCGATTTGCCTCTGGTGGGTTACTTGCCCCGGCTCCGGGCGTAGGAAAAAGGTTCCTAGGATCGAGCGTCAAAGGTAGACGTGAATGAGTTTTCTCATGCCTTCTTCTCATGACCTTGTTTGACACGTCCAGATCCACCGAGAGCCTGCAAGTTTCTGCCTGAAGCTGTTGAGCACGAGCGTCCAAAGCCGCCCGCTCTGCGGCCATCCTGACCTCCTCTGCTGCTAAGTTTTCTTTGGCTTGTACCATCTCCTCACGTACGCGTGCCACCTCTACGTCATGCTGAGCTTGATTCGCTAGCTATAAGTGCATCTAGTGCTACCCCTAGTTGGTTTTGGAGTATTGACGACAAACCTAGTTGAGGGACTAACGTGTTTGTGAGAATTGCAGGAAAACACAGGTAGAAGTCCCTCATTGATTCGGTTTTATTACCAGAGATGACCCCTAAAAATGTACGAAGACATTGAAGACAATGGTGGTTTATGAAGATATTCATATTGAAGACAATGACATGAGAAGACTCCCTATGAAGCTTATGGAACTCGAAGACTTAGATCCTTCGTAGTTTTATTTCATTTATGTTGTGTCATAGGAATCACTGTACTGTTAAGTGGGGTCCAAGAGAACCAGTCAGAATGACTGAAGTGATGCCTAATTCAAATCCTATGTCTTCGAGCGAAGACTTTGAGAGAAAATCTTGTCCAGAGTCAGACAAGTCAGCTTTACTTGTAGCCCAAGTAAAGTTGCCGTGCGAGTTCAAAATTCGACCGTTGGTACATGTGTCAGTTCCTTAGTGACCCAGGGTCATTTCGGACAGATCAGGTCGGGTTGCCAAGTGGCTATAAATAGTCCACCCCCCACAACCATAAACGGTTGGCTGCTCAGATTTCAGTGCACGGCTTTTGTCGTTTGAGAGCAACCCACCTCGAAGCCTTTGAAAGAAAAATTCCTAGTGAGGAGAAAAGCCCTAACCACCCAGAGCCAGAGTAAATTGGGCATCACTTAAGTCTTCGTGTCTGTGTTATTTGAAGACTTATTACACTTGAGGACTGTGCATCCTCCAGACGGTTAGGCGTCGCGTTCTGAGCATCCAAGAGAAATTGTGGATTGCCGGTGAACGAAGTCTATGAAGGTTTGGGAGTCTACCTTGAAGACTTACCAGAGTGATTGGGCGAGGTCTGTGTGACCTTAGCTCAAGGAGAAAACGGTGAGGACTGGGTGTCTTGGACTAAGTGTCCTTGACTGGGTGTCCGGGACTGTGTGTCCTTTGGTTTAAATACCTAGCCGCTCCAACCAGACGTACAGTTGTCACAGCAACTGGAACTGGTCCAACAAATCATTGTCTTCGACGTGTCACTGGTTTCATCTACACTTCCTTTTTACTTATAGTTATTCATTGTGAAGCCATTGCGTGCTTGCTTTATCTTTTGTCTTCACAACATGAATGTATGATCTGTTTGGCTTCATAACTTCTTCCTACCTGATCCTTATTACACTGAAGCTGGTTGTCATTGCGCTTTCACTCTATTGAATACATGACCATGACTGGCCTACTGTAATCTAACTTCCGCTGCATAGTAATAGGCATAATCTTCACTGTTTGTCTTCATAACTCTCACGTTTTGAAGACTTTCATAAAAATCGCCTATTCACCCCCCCTCTAGTCGATATAACGCACTTTTAATTGGTTCTACCACGGCAGTCAACAGGGTCGTCAGTTTATCCATGAGGTCCATCAGAATCTGAGCCGGGGGGCGCGCGGGGTCTCCTGACCCGGCAGCGGTCGACCCGGTGGTTGTTGCTGCCGCTGCTGTGGAGTTCTTCCCCGGCTGTGTTCCTTCCATGAAGACTCTGACCCAATTCGGCGGCTCAAAGGGGTCCGGAATACTGCTGCCATCGGAACAGCCCCCGAGCATGCCATCCTGCAGCTGATACAAAGAGTCTGTCTCTCTCGTTGATGATGTGGCGTCAGAATAGACAGCCGTCTCATCGCCATCCACCGATTCTTCAGAGTATTCACCGCCGTGGATGCAACCTACGAAGGCATGCTTCACGGCAGATTGAACACGGGTGGACCTCGTGCACTGAGCCGTTTCGATGAGGTTGGTGTGGACGTCCGGCTCAGCGCCCGACTCGCCGATCCGGCCGATGAAGACATGAATTCCACCGAAGGGGACGCGGTACCTGTACTCAATTGAGCCGGCCTCGGGGCCCCAGCCTTCGTCGTCGATATAGAGCTTGCCGCGATGACTCTTGGTCATCCGGCCCATAGCGTATCCCTTGAGCCCTTCGAAGTTGCCCTTAAAGAACTCAAATCCACCGTGCGCTGGCCCCACGGTGGGCGCCAACTGTCGTGGAATTGTCAGGGCAGATGTCCTAGCAAAAGGACTTAGTCGTAGGGCCATCGCAACTAGGAAGCTTAAAGGGGTTAATCGGGACAGAGGACACGAGAGGTTTTATACTAGTTCGGCCCCTTACGATGAAGGTAAAAGCCTACGTCTAGTTGCGTTGGAATTACTGGGGTTTCGATCACCAAGAGGCTAATCCGCCAGCTTGGTTCTCGATCTCTTGTTTCTTGCCCTAAGCCACCACCAGGTCGTCCCCTTATATACACGGGTTGACGCCTGGTGGCCTACAGAGTCCCGGCTGGCTCATAAATCGTGTCCGGCTCGGTGACTTCTTTTACATTCCTTTCCTTACAAGTCTTTCCTTACATACGGTGGTTTACAATATTGGGCCTTAAGCCGCCACTAGGCCTTTAGGCCTTCTATAAGGTTTAATAACCTATCGCCTTGAATGTCTATTGGGCTTCCTTTGTGACCCGCCATTGGGGCTGACCCGGTCCCTCCTGGTCAGGTCATAACTGATAGCAATATCGCCAACAGGATTACCTAGGACCCGATCGGGATATGATTGAATCTGGGTAGTAGTTGATCGCTTGACTAAGGTGTAACATCCCGGGTGTAACTTGCCATATTTGTACTCCAACTCTTGCCATTTTATGCTCTAAGTTATGATTTTCCCTTCGTGGTTGGGTCTTGTCTTCGTTTTGCATTTTGTTCATGTCATGCATTTCATATCATGTCATCATGTGCATCTCATTTGCATAAGTGTTCGTCTCATGCATCCGAGAATTTTCCCCGTTGTCCGTTTTACAATCCGGCACTCCTACGTCCTCCGACGCCCCCGTTTGTCTCTTTTCATGAGCGGGTGTTAAACATTCTCGGAATGGACCGAGATTTGCCAAGCGGCCTTGGTAGACCACCGGTAGACCGCATGTCAAGTTTCATGCCATTTGGAGTCCGTTTGATACTCCAACGGTTAACCGGGAAACCGTAAAGGCCTCGGGTGTGTTGCAGCCCAACACCCCTCCAAAATGGCCCAATAACCCATCCAAACCTATCCCATGTCCTCCGACGTCGGATCACGATCGCATGGCCGAAAACCACACTCCATTTGGACACTCCTACCTCCCCCTACCTATATATATGTGATCTCCTCCAAATTTCGGGTCTAACCCTAGCTCTCCCTCTCCTCGCGCCGCCGGACATGTCCGTCCGAGTCCGACGCGTCCGCGCCGCCGCCACCAGTGAATCGTGGCCTGCGACATGGCATGCCCGCTGCCCCCGTGCCGCCGGCCTGCCTGGCCCGTGGCCGGCCCTCCCGCTCGCCGACCGGGCCATGCCCGCCGCCGCCTCTCCTCCCGGCCCACGCGCCGCCCCACGCCTTCCGCCGCTCGACGCCGCCACCAGCGTCTGCCACGCCTCCTCCGGCGCCATCCGCCGCCTCCATCACTGACCCCGCCACCCGTCACCTGCGTCGCCTCCCCGCGGCGCCCCACGATAGGATCCGGCCGGATCCGGCGAGATCCGGCCTGGACCCGCCTCCTCCGGCCTTCCCCCGCTTCTCTGGCCACCGCAGCGTCAACTCCGGCGAGATTCAAGTCCAACCTCGATCCCCGCGCCCGATGAACCCTAGATCTGGAGGTCCAAAATTCTCTCTAAGTCCTTTTCTGCTACAATTTCAGGCCCTGTTCATCATGCCATAACTCCCATCCGTAGATCCGTTTTGCATGCATGATATATCAAAATGTTCATCATGATGTGCTCTTCATTTTGTTCGATTGTGACATGCTTGTTTGAGTCCATCTTGATTCCCAAATCGTTGATGCAAGAGTGCTATAAAATGTTAGGTGTTGATTCTTAGCAGAGTATGAGGATTTGTCATTTTTGCTACAATTATTGTGTGCTGCATATGGAAGCTCTACATGTGTTTTGGGATATGCCATGCCATCTTTACAGGGGTGTATTCCATGTATTTTTGTGATCTTCGTGGTGACTAGCACAAGCATGCAAAGTAGCTCTCGTGATATTGCTGATTTCAGGGACTTGGGATTTCACTAAGTCATTTCCCTGCTGTTATTTTTATGCCATGTATTCATGTTGCTAGAGAGAGATCCATGCTTTGTTTGAGTATCTTCAGTAAAGATGATTTTTACATATGGTTGCGCTCTATCCATCCATGCCCCTGTTTGAATTTATGGAGTGACCTAGCATGACGCAATCTTGCTCTACTTTTGCTATAAAATGTTCCTGGCAGATTGTTTACATGTTAATTAATTTTTCCATGGTTGTTGTAGTTGATCCAAGAATACTATAAACTTGTTCTTGCCATGGTTAGCCTTATGATCATGTCTTCTTGCTGGTAGTATGCTTAGTTTGTCATGTAAGGCTTTGTGATGAGTGAATCGAGCTCGCAAAGTGGCCTTTATAGTTCTGTTTATGCCATGCTCAGTTTTCTGCTAAGTATGGATCTGTTAACGAAACTTGCTATGTTTACATGGGTGCCATAATATCTTTTGTGCCTTTTTGGCTCTTGATCAGTAAGGTACTTTTGTTCTATGCTTTGAGTATATTCATTACATGCCTTGTTTTGCTATGATATGTTCCTGTAGCATGTTGTTAGCTTGCTCTAAACTTGTCTTCCTGATGTTAATTCCTGGCATGTTGTTATTTTCACTAAGTCTGTGATGTTGTTAGCTTTTGCACTTTTTCCATGCTTGTTTGAACCTGCTCTTGTGTGATTTAGCTGCAGCTCAGTGTTCATCTTTTGTCAAGTAGCTTGAGTAGATGGCTTCTGTGTGCTTTGTTGCTATGTTGGAGTGCAGTAGCTTAATTTCTTGTTGCATTCTAGATGGCATCGCGCTGTTAATCGCAGAATTGTGCCATTCTTGTTTAGCTTGCCATTTGCAAACCGTGCATCCGATTCCGGTGATGTTTAGATCCATTTCGACCGAAATCAACTCATCTTTCTAGCGGCACACTTGGTTTTTCCAAGTTGATGTCTGGTTCATTCTTTCCCTTCTGAAGCATGCATATGCATTGCATATCACATCCCGCATATCATGCCATGTTTTGCATCATGTTGCTTGCGCATTGCACCGTGGTTGATTGTTGTTTCCTTTGCTTGTGTTCTTTCCTTGGATAGAGCCGGGAGACGAGTGTGTGATCGAGGAACCCGTTTAGTACACTTATGAGGATCAAGCTTTCGTCAACTCGGAGAACTTTGCAGGCAAGATGACCATACCCTCGAAATCACTTCTATCTTTGCTTGCTAGTTGCTCGCTCTATTGCTATGCCGCGATACCTACCACTTGCTATATCATGCCTCCCATATTGCCATGTCAACCCTCTAACCCACCTTTCCTAACAAACCGTTGTTTGGCTATATTACCCCTTTGCTCAGCCCCTATTATAGCGTTCCTAGTTGCAGGTGAAGATGGAGTTTGTTCCGTGTTGGAACATGGATATTGTTGGGATATCATTATTATATCTCGTTTACTTTAATGCATCAATATACTTGGTAAGGGTGGAAGGCTCGGCCTTATGCCTGGTGTTTTTTTCCACTCTTGCCGCCCTAGTTTTCCGTCATACTGGTGTTATGTTCCTTGATTTTGCGTTCCTTACGCGGTTGGGTGTTATGGGAACCCCTTGACACTTCGCCTTGAATAAAACTCCTCCAGCAAGGCCCAACCTTGGTTTTACCATTTGCCACTTAAGCCCTTTTCCCTAGGGTTTCGCAGACTCAAGGGTCATCTTTATTTTAAACCCCCGTGCCAGTGCTTCTCTAAGTGTTGGTCCAACCTAAGGGATGTCCGGTGCCCCCTGGGCAACCAGGGTCTATGCCAACCCGATGTCTGGCTCATCCGGTGTGCCCTGAGAACGACATATGTGCAGCTCCTATCGGGATTTGTCGGCACATTCGGGCGGCTTTGCTGTTCTTGTTTTACCATTGTCGAAATGTCTTGTAACCGGGATTACGAGTCTGATCGGATCGTCCTGGGAGAAGGAATATCCTTCGTTGACCGTGAGAGCTTGTGATGGGCTAAGTTGGTACACCCCTGCAGGGTTTCGAACTTTCAAAAGCCGTGCCCGCGGTTATGGGCAGATGGGAATTTGTTAATATCCGGTTGTACAAAACTTGAAACTTATCTTAATTAAAATTAATCAAACTTGTGTGTAGCCGTGATGGTCTCTTTTTGGCGGAGTCCGGGAAGAGAACACGGTTTCGTGTTATGCTTGAACGTAAGTAGCTTCAGGATCACTCCTTGATCATTTTAGCTTCTCGACCGTGCTTTGCCTCTCTTCTCGCTCTCTTTTACGTATTAGCCACCTTATATGCTAGTGCTTCCTGCAGCTCCACCTCACTACCCCTTTTTCCTACCTTTAAGCTTAAATAGTCTTGATCGGGAGGGTGTGAGATTGCTGAGTCCCGGTGACTCACATATACTTCCAAACAGATGCAGGTGCAGATGATGCCAGTGCAGGGGACGCTACCGAACTGAAGTTGAGTTTGACGAGGATTCGGGCCGTTACAATGTGTCTTTTCTGGATGATCGGTAGAGGAGCCCAGTTGGGCGATCGGGGATCTAGCATTTGGGGTTGTCTTTCTTTATTTTGGTTCCGTAGTCGGACCTTGATTGTATTCTGGATGATGTATGCTATATTTATGTATTGTGTGAAGTGGCGATTGTAAGCCAACTCTTTATCCCGTTCTTATTCGGTACATGGGATGTGTAAATATTACCCCTCTTGCGACATGCCTACTATGCGGTTATGCCTCTAAGTCGTGCTCCAACACGTGGGAGATATAGCCGCATCATGGGTGTTACAAGTTGGTATCAGAAGTGATTGTTGGGGATCGTAGCATCACCAAGATCAATCTATGGAGTCATCTAGCAACGGTAGGGAGAGGAGTGCATCTACATACCCTTGTAGATCGCGAGCGGAAGCGTTCAAGAGAACGGGGTTGATGGAGTCGTACTCAACGTGATTCAAATCACCGATGATCCTAGCGCCGAACGGACGGCACCTCCGCGTTCAACACATGTACGGAGCGGTGACGTCTCCCGCGCCTTGATCCAGCAAGGAGGAGGGAGAGGTTGAGGAAGAGAGCTCCAACAGCAGCACGACGGCGTGGTGGTGGTGGAGCGGCAGTACTCCAGCAGGGCTTCGCCAAGCTCTTAACGGAGGAGGAGAGGTGTTGGGGAGGGGAGGGGCTGCACCTTGGATGTGGTGTGCAGCCCTCCCCTTGCCCCTCTATTTATAGGGGAAGGGGGAAGGGGGCCGGCCCCCTCTAGATGATATCTAGAGGGGGGGGCAAGGGGGAGGGGGCTTGCCCCCCAAGCCAAGAGGGGGCGCTCCCCTTTAGGGTTCCCCCAACCCTAGGCGCATGGACCCTTGGGGGTTGGCGCCCCAGCCCACTTGGGGCTGGTTCCCTTCCCCCTACAGCCCATAAGGCCATCCGGGAGAGGTGGCCCCTCCCGGTGGACCCCCGGAACCCCTCCGGTGGCCCCGGTATAATACCGATATGCCCCCGAACCTTTTCGGTGACCGTACGACAACTTCCCACATATAATTCTTCACCTCTGGACCATTCTGGAACTCCTCGTGACGTCCGAGATCTCATCCAGGCCTCCGAACAACATTCGGTAATCACATACAAGTCTTCCTAATAAGCCTAGCGTCATTGAACCTTAAGTGTGTAGACCCTACGGGTTCGGGAACCATGCAGACATGACCGAGACAACTCTCCGGCCAATAACCAACAGCGGGATCTAGATACCCATGTTGTCTCCCACATGTTCCACGATGATCTCATCTGATGAACCACGATGTCGAGGATTCAAGCAATCCCGTATACAATTCCCTTTGTCAATCGGTACGTTACTTGCCCGAGATATCGTCGGTATTCCAATACCTTGTTCAATCTCGTTATCGGTAAGTCACTTTACTCGTTCCGTAACACATCATCCTGTGACCAACCTTTAGTCACATTGAGCTCATTATGATGATGTCTTACCGAGTGGGCCCAAAGATACCTCTCTGTCATACGGAGTGACAAATCCCAGTCTCGATTCGTGCCAACCCAACAGACACTTTCGGAGATACCCGTAGTGCACCTTTATAGTCACCCAGTTACGATGTGACGTTTGGCACACCCATAGTATTCCTACAGTATCCGGGAGTTGCACAATCTCATGGCCTAAGGAAAAGATACTTGACATTGGAAAGCTTTAGCAGATGAACTACACGATCTTGCGCTATGCTTAGGATTGGGTCTTGTCCATCACATCATTCTCCTAATGATGTGATCCCGTTATCAATGACATCCAATGTCCATGGTCAAGAAACCATAACCATCTATTGATCAACGAGCTAGTCAACTAGAGGCTCACTAGGGACATGTTGTGGTCTATGTATTCACACATGTATTACGATTTCCGGATAACACAATCATAGCATGAACAATTGACAATTATCATGAACAAGGAAATATAATAATAACCATTTTATTATTGCCTCTAGGGCATATTTCCAATAGTCTCCCACTTGCACTAGAGTCAATAATCCAGTTACATTGTGATGAATCGAACACCCATATAGTTCTGGTGTTGATCATGTTTTGCTCGAGGAAGAGGTTTAGTCAACGGATCTGCAACATTCAGGTCCGTATGCACTTTACAAATATCTATGTCTCCATTTTGAACATTTTCATGAATGGATTTGAAGCGACGCTTGATATGCCTGGTATTCCTGTGAAACCTGGGCTCCTTGGCAAGGGCAATAGCTCCAGTGTTGTCACATAAGAGAGTCATCGTGCCCGACGCATTGGGAATAACTCCTAGGTCGGTAATGAACTCCTTCACCCAGATTGCTTCTGGTGCTGCCTCTGAGGCTGCCATGTACTCCGCTTCACATGTAGATCCCGCCACGATGCTTTGCTTGCAACTGCACCAGCTGACTGCCCCACCATTCAAAATATACACGTATCCGGTTTGTGACTTAGAGTCATCCAGATCTGTGTCGAAGCTAGCATCGACGTAACCCTTTACGACGAGTTCTTCGTCACCTCCATAAACGAGAAACATATCCTTAGTCCTTTTCAGGTATTTCAGGATATTCGTGACCGTTGTCCAATGTTCCATGCCGGGATTACTTTGGTACCTTCCTACCAAACTTACGGCAAGGTTTACATCAGGTCTGGTACACAGGATGGCATACATAATAGATCCTATGGTCGAGGCATAGGGGACGACACTCATCTTTTCTATATCTTCTGCCGTGGTCGGGCATTGAGCCGTGCTCAATCTCACACCTTGCAATACAGGAAAAAACCCCTTCTTGGACTGATCCATATTGAACTTCTTCAATATCTTATCAAGGTACGTACTTTGTGAAAGACCAATGAGGCGTCTCGATCTATCTCTATAGATCTTGATGCCTAATATATATGCAGCTTCTCCAAGGTCCTTCATTGAAAAACACTTGTTCAAGTAGGACTTTATGATTTCCAACAATTCTATATCATTTCCCATCAATAGTATGTCATCCACATATAATATGAGAAATGCTACAGAGCTTCCACTCACTTTCTTGTAAACACAGGCTTCTCCATAAGTCTGCGTAAACCCAAACGCTTTGATCATCTCATCAAATCGAATGTTCCAACTCCGAGATGATTGCACCAGCCCATAGATTGAGCGTTGGAGCCTGCACATCTTGTTAGCATTCTTAGGATCGACAAAACCTTCCAGCTGCATCATATACAATTCTTCCTTAAGGAAACCATTAAGGAATGTCGTTTTGACGTCCATTTGCCATATCTCATAATCATAGAATGCGGCAATTGCTAACATGATTCGGACAGACTTCAGCTTCGCTACGGGTGACAAAGTCTCATCGTAGTCAACCCCTTGAACTTGTCGATAACCCTTAGCGACAAGTCGAGCCTTATAGATGATCACATTACCATCCGTGTCCGTCTTCTTCTTAAAGGTCCATTTATTTTCTATGGCTCGCCGATCATCAGGCAAGTCAGTCAAAGTCCATACTTCGTTTTCATACATGGATCCTATCTCGGATTTCATGGCTTCCAGCCATTTGCCGGAATCTGGACCCACCATCGCTTCTTCATAGTTCGAAGGTTCACCATTGTCTAACAACATGATTTCCAGGACAGGGTTGTCGTACCACTCTGGTGTGGAACGTGTCCTCGTGGACCTTCAAAGTTCAGTAGCAACTTGATCTGAAGTTTCATGATCATCATCATTAACTTCCTCTGTAGTCGGTGCAGGCACCTCAGGAACATTTTCTTGAGCTGCGCCACTCTCCGATTCAAGAGGCAATACTTCATCAAGTTCTACTTTCCTCCCACTTACTTCTTTCGAGAGAAACTCTTTGTCTAGAAAGGATCCATTCTTGGCAACAAAGATCTTGCCTTCGTATCTGAGGTAGAAGGTATACCCAATAGTTTGTTTAGGGTATCCTATGAAGACACATTTTTCCGATTTGGGTTCAAGCTTTTCAGGTAGAAGTTTCTTGACATAAGCATCGCATCCCCAAACTTTCATAAATGACAGCTTAGGTTTCTTACCAAACCACAATTCATACGGTGTCGCCTCAACGGATTTCGACGGAGCCCTATTTAAAGTGAATGTGGCAGTCTCTATAGATAACCCCAAAATGATAGCAGTAGATCGGTAAGAGACATCATAGATCGCACCATATCCAATAGGGTGCGGTTACGATGTTCAGACACACCATTACGCTGTGGTGTTCCAGGAGGCGTGAGTTGTGAAACTATTCCACATTTCCTTAAGTGCATGCCAAATTCATGACTCAAATATTCTCCCCCACGATCTGGTCATAAGAACTAGATTTTTCTGTCACATTGATTCTCAACCTCACTCTGAAATTCCTTGAACTTTTCAAAGCCTCAGACTTGTGTTTCATTAAGTAGACATACCCATATCTACTCAAGTCATCGGTGAGGGTGAGAAAATAACGATAGCTACCATGAGCCTCAACACTCATTGGACCGCACACATCAGTATGTATGATTTCCAATAAGTTGGTTGCTCGCTCCATTGTTCTGAAGAACGGAGTCTTGGTCATTTTGCCCATGAGGCATGGTTCGCACGTGTCAAATGATTCATAATCAAGAGACTCCAAAAGTCCATCTGCATGGAGTTTCTTCATGTGTTTGACACCAATGTGACCAAGGCGGCAGTGCCACAAGTATGTGGGACAATCATTATCAACCTTACATCTTTTGGCATTCACACTATGAATATGTGTAACATCACGTTCGAGATTAAATAAGAATAAACCATTGACCAGCGGGGCATGACCATAAAACATGTCTCTCATATAAATAGAACAACCATTATTCTCAGATTTAAATGAGTAGCCATCTCGCATTAAACGAGATCCAGATACAATGTTCATGCTCAAAGCTGGTACTAAATAACAATTATTGAGGGTTAAAACTAATCCCGTAGGTAAATGTAGAGGTAGTGTGCCGACGGCGATCACATCGACCTTGGAACTATTCCTGATGCGCATCGTCACCTCGTCCTACGCCAGTCTCCGTTTATTCCGCAGTTCCTGTTTTGAGTTACAAATATGAGCAACTGCACCGGTATCAAATACCCAGGAGCTACTATGAGCGCTGGTTAGGTACACATCAATAACATGTATATCACATATACCTTTGGCATTGTCGGCCTTCTTATCCGCTAAGTACTTGGGGCAGTTCCGCTTCCAGTGACCGTTTCCCTTGCAATAAAAGCACTCAGTCTCAGACTTGGGTCCATTCTTTGGCTTCTTCCCGGAAGCTTGCTTACCGGGTGAGGCAACTCCCTTTCCATCCTTCTTGAAGTTCTTTTTACCCTCGCCTTTCTTGAACTTAGTGGTTTTATTCACCATCAACACTTGATGTTCCTTTTTGATTTCCACCTTCGCTGATTTCAGCATTGAATATACCTCGGGAATGGTCTTTTCCATCCCCTGCATATTGAAGTTCATCACAAAGCTCTTGTAGCTAGGTGGGAGCGACTGAAGGATTCTGTCAACGATCACATCATCTGGGAGATTAACTCCCAACTGAGACAAGCAGTTGTGCAACCTAGACATTTTGAGTATGTGCTCGCTGACAGAACTCTTCTCCTCCATCTTACAACTATAGAACTTGTCGGAGACTTCATATCTCTCGAGCCGGGCATGAGCCTGGAAACCATTTTCAGCTCTTGGAACATCTCATATGCTCCGTGTTGCTCAAAACGCTTTTGGAGCCCCAGTTCTAAGCTGTAAAGCATGCCGCACTAAACCAGGGAGTAATCATCACTACATGTCTGCCAAGCGTTCATAACGTCTTGTTCTACAGGGAAAACAGGTGCTTCACCTGACTGGTGCATCAAGGACATATGCTTTCCTGGCAGCTATGAGGATAATCCTCAGGTTATGGACCCAGTCCGTGTAGTTGCTGCCATCGTCTTTCAGCTTGGTTTTCTCTAGGAACGCGTTGAAGTTGAGGGGAACATTAGCGTGGGCCATTTGATCTACAAGACATATTGCAAATATTTTTAGACTATGTTCATGATAATTAAGTTCATCTAATCAAATTATCTAATGAACTCCCACTCAGATAGACATCCCTCTAGTCATCTAAGTGATACATGATCCGAGTCAACTAGGCCGTGTCCGATCATCACGTGAGACGGACTAGTCATCATCGGTGAACATTTTCCTGATGATCGTATCTTCTATACGACTCATGTTCGACCTTTCGGTCTTCCATGTTCCGAGGCCATGTCTGTACATGCTAGGCTCGTCAAGTCAACCTAAGTGTATTGCGTGTGTAAATCTGGCTTACACCCATTGTATGCGAACGTTAGAACCTATCACACCCGATCATCACGTGGTGCTTCGGAACAACGGAACTTAGCAACGGTGCACAGGTAGGGGGAACACTTTCTTGAAATTATTGCGAGGGATCATCTTATTTATGCTATCGTCGTTCTAAGCAAATAAGATGTAAAACATGATGAACATCACATGCAATCAAATAGTGACATGATATGGCCAATATCATTTTGCTCCTTTTGATCTCCATCTTCGGAGCGCCATGATCATCATCGTCACCGGCATGACACCATGACCTCCATCATCATGATCTCCATCATCGTGTCTTTATGAAGTTGTCTCGCCAACTATTACTTCTACTACTATGGCTAACGGTTAGTGATAAAGTAAAGTAATTACATGACGTTTATGTTGACACGCAGGTCATAAATAAATTAAGACAACTCCTATGGCTCCTGCCAGTTGTCATACTCATCGACATGCAAGTCGTGATTCCTATTACAAGAACATAATCAATCTCATACATCACATATATCATTCATCACATCCTTTTGGCCATATCACATCACATGGCATATGCTGCAAAAACAAGTTAGACGTCCTCTAATTGTTGTTGCAAGTTTTTACGTGGCTGCTATAGGTTTCTAGCAAGAACGTTTCTTACCTACGCCAAAACCACAACGTGATATGCCAATTTCTTTTTACCCTTCATAAGGACCCTTTTCATCGAATCCAATCCGACTAAAGTGGGAGAGACAGACACCCGCTAGCCACCTTATGCAACTAGTGCATGTCAGTCGGTGGAACCAGTCTCACATAAGCGTACGTGTAAGGTCGGTCCGGGCCGCTTCATCCCACGATGCCGCCGAATCAAGATAAGACTAGTAATGGCAAGTAAATTGACAAAATCGACGCCCACAACAACTTGTGTTCTACTCGTGCATAGAAACTACGCATAGACCTAGCTCATGATGCCACTGTTGGGGATCGTAGCAGAAATTTAAAATTTTCTACGCATCACAAGGATCAATATATGGAGTCATCTAGCAACGAGAGTGAGAGGAGTGCATCTACATACCCTTGTAGATCGCGAGCAGAAGCGTTCAAGAGAACGGGGTTGATGGAGTCGTACTCGTCGTGATCCAAATCATCGATGATCCTAGCGCCGAATGGACGGCACCTCTGCGTTCAACACACATACAGAGCGGTGACGTCTCCCGCACCTTGATCCAGCAAGGAGGAGGAAGAGGTTGAGGAAGAGAGGTCCAACAGCAGCACGACGGCATGGTGGTGGTGGAGCGGCAGTACTCCGGCAGGGCTTCGCCAAGAACTTAACGGAGGAGGAGAGGTGTTGGGGGAGGGGAGGGGCTGCGCCTTGGATGTGGTGTGGAGCCCTACCCTTGCCCCTCTATTTATAGGGGAAGGGGGAAGGGGGCCGGCCCACTCTAGATGAGATCTAGAGGGGCGGCGGCGGCCAAGGGGGAGGGGGCTTGCCCCCCAAGCCAAGGGGGGCACCCCCCCCCTTTAGGGTTCCCCCAACCCTAGGCGCATGGGCCCTTGGGGGGTTGGCGTCCCAGCCCACTTGGGGCTGGTTCCCTTCCCCCTACAGCCCATAAGGCCATCCGGGAGAGGAGTCCCCTCCCGGTGGACCCCCGGAACCCCTCCGGTGGCCCCGGTATAATACCGATATGCCCCCGAACCTTTTCGGTGACCATACGACAAGTTCCCACATATAATTCTTCACCTCCGGACCATTCTGGAACTCCTCGTGACGTCCCAGATCTCATCCAGGCCGCCGAACAACATTCGGTAATCACATACAAGTCTTCCTAATAAGCCTAGCATCATCGAACCTTAAATGTGTAGACCCTATGGGTTCGGGAACCATGCAGACATGACCGAGACAACTCTCCGGCCAATAACCAACAACGGGATCTAGATACCCATGTTGTCTCCCACATGTTCCACGATGATCTCATCGGATGAACCACGATGTCGAGGATTCAAGCAATCCCGTATACAATTCCCTTTGTCAATCGGTACGTTACTTGCCCGAGATTCGATCATCGGTATTCCAATACCTCGTTTAATCTCGTTACCGGCAAGTCACTTTACTTGTTCCGTAACACATCATCCTGTGACCAACCCTTAGTCACATTGAGCTCATTATGATGATGTCTTACCGACTGGTCCCAGAGATACCTCTCCGTCATACGGAGAGACAAATCCCAGTCTCGATTCGTGCCAACCCAACAGACACATTCAGAGATACCCGTAGTGCACCTTTATACTCACCCAGTTACATTGTGACGTTTTGCACACCCAAAGTATTCCTACAGTATCCAGGAGTTGCACAATCTCATGGTCTAAGGAAAAGTTACTTGACATTGGAAAAACTTTAGCAGACGAACTACACGATCTTGCGCTATGCTTAGGATTGGGTCTTGTCTATCACATCATTCTCCTAATGATGTGATCCCGTTATCAATGACATCCAATGTCCATGGTCAGGAAACCGTAACCATCTATTGATCAACGAGCTAGTCAACTAGAGGCTCACTAGGGAAATGTTGTGGTCTATGTATTCACACATGTATTATGATTTCCGGACAACACAATTATAGCATGAACAATAGACAATTATCGTGAACAAGGAAATATAATAATAACCATTTTATTATTGCCTCTAGGGCATATTTCCAACAGTGATCATGGGAAATCTTCCTGTTAATGATATTCCTGCGAAATTCCTTTTTGATACTGGTGAATCGCATTGTTTCATTTCAAGACCATTTGCATCTAACCATGAGTTGCCTTTCCAAGATTTGCCTAGGTAGTTATCAGTTGTCTCTCCGGGTAAATTCATGAACGCAAGCTCAATGGTTCCAAATGTTTCTATCAAGATGGCTGACTATAAATTTCTGTCCTCTCCAATTGTTCTTGGTAACTCGGATATTGATCTAATTCTCGGCATGGACTGGCTTTCTAAGCACAAGGCTCAGCTTGATGGTGCTGCGAGGCATATTCAATTGACACACTCGTCTGAGGATGTGATCATCTATGCCACTCGTGATGATACCATTAGACTGTTTTCTCTCAATGAGAAGGGCGAGTTGAATGCCATCTCTCAGATACCAGTCGTTTGTGAATATCAAGACGTCTTTCCAGAAGAGCTTCGAGGAATGCCTCCTCACTGGCTAGTTGAATTCGTCATCGATCTTGAGCCAGGCACAGAACCTGTTTGCAAACATCCTTACAAGCTAGGACCAGAAGAGTTGAAGGAGCTGAAGAAACAACTCGATGTACAAGAGCGTATGGGTCTGATCCGACTGAGTTCTTCTCCATGGGGTTGTGGTGTTCTTTTTGTCAAGAAGAAGGATGGCACGGACCGACTTTGTGTCGACTACCGCCCATTGAACAAGAAGACAATTAAGAACAAGTATCCACTTCCCAACATCAATGAGCTTTCCGAGCAACTTAAAGGTGCTCAAGTTTTCTCCAAGCTTGACCTTCGTATGGGTTATCATCAGATTCGCATTCGTGAACAAGATATTCCCAAGACAGCATCGAGAACAAGCTATGGTTCTTATGAATATATTGTCATGTCTTTCGGCCTTGTCAATGCTCCTCCAATGTTCTCTCGCATGATGAACTTCATCTTCAACCCTTACACAAACGATTTCGTCTTGGTGTATCTCGATGATATTTTGGTCTTTTCCAAGAACAAGGAGGATCATGCCAAGCACTTGAGATTGGTGGTGGACAAACTCAAAGAACATCAATTCTATGCGAAGTTTTCAAAGTGTGAGTTTTGGCTCGATGAGGTTCTCTACCTTGGCCATATCATCTCCGCCAAGGGCATTGATATTAATCCTGAGAAGGTGTCTACAATTGTGAATTGGGAACCGCCTCAGAATGGGAAGCAGCTACACAACTTTCTTGGGCTTGCAAGCTATTGTCGAAGATTCGTTGAGAATTTCTCTAAGATTGTGAAGCCTCTTTCCAACATCCTCCAGAAGCACGTCAAGTATGTCTGGATGCCTGACTGTGACATCGCTTTCAAGACCCTCAAGGAGAAGTTAGTCACAACTGCAGTTCTGACTCCTCTTGATGAATCCAAACGATTCCAAGTTTTCTATGATGCCTCCCTGTAAGGTCTCGGTGCTGTGTTAATGCAAGAGAAGAAAGTTGTGGTTATACCTCTCGCCAGTTGAAGCCCAACGAAAAGAACTACCCCACTCATGACCTCGAGTTGGCGGCAGTTGTCCATGCTATTTTAACATGGAGACATCTCTTGTTGGGAAGGAAAGTGGACATCTTCACTGATCATAAGACCCTCAAGTACATCTTCACTTAGCCCAACCTCAACCTCAGGAAGACTCGTTGGGTTGAAATGATTCAAGAGTACAATCCGAGTATTGAATACACTCCAGGCAAGGCCAATGTCATTGTAGATGCTTTGAGCAGGAAGGCTTACTACAACAGTTTGATTCTCAAGCCTTTCAACCAGACCTTTGTGAAGCTTTCCGCAAGCTGAATCTCCAAGTTGTTCCTCAAGGATTTCTTGCTAATCTCCAAGTCTCTCGTACTTTTGAAGATCAAATTCGTGAGGCACAACTTCTTTATGACATGGTGAAGAAGGTGAAAAATGGGATTGCCAAGAGCCAACCCAAGTACAAGTGCTATCGCTTTGATGAGAAAGATACTCTATTCTTCGAGGATCTAATTGTGGTTCCTAAGGGTGATCTACGTAAAGTCATCATGAACGAGGCTCGCAATTCCCTTCTATCCATTCATCCTGGTAGTACAAAGATGTACCATGACCTCAAGCAGTCGTATTGGTGGACTCGAATGATGCAAGAAATTGCTCAGTTCGTGAATGAATGTGATGTCTGCAGAAGAGTGAAAGCAGAATACCAACGACCAGCTGGTCTCCTCCAACCTATTGCCATTCCAAAATGGAAGTTTGATCATATTGAGATGGACTTCATAACTGGATTTCCCAAGTCCAAACGTGGAAATGATGCTATCTTTGTTGTCATCGACAAGCTTACAAAAGTGGCTCATTTTCTTCCTATCAAAGAATCTATCACAGCAGCTCAGTTGGCAGAGCTATACACCTCCAGGATTGTCTCTTTACACGGCATTCCACAGTTGATATCTTCAGATCATGGAAGCATCTTTACTTCTAAGTTCTGGGCCTCCTTTCAGAAGGCCATGGGCACCAACATTCACTTCACACTGGTAGAAAAAGGGCCTATAGTCTCGGTTCGTAAGGGCCTTTAGTCCCGGTTCCGGAACCGGGACTAAAGTGTCGGTACTAATACCTCCCCCCTTTAGTCCCGATTCAATCCAGAACCGGGACTAAAGGCCCTCCACGTGGCCGGTCCACCTTTAGTCCCGGTTGGTAACACCAACCGGTACTAAAGGAAATTTCCTGATTTTTTTTTTAAAATTTTTTTTTGAAATTTTTTTGAAGTTTTTTTTTGAAATTTTTTTTTGAAATTTTTTTTTCAAATTTTTGAATTATTTTAACCTCTAATCTCTAATCACCCCTCATCATTCCAAATCATCTCACTTCCCGAACGGTCACCCATCCTCTCACTACTCCAGCCTGAGCACGCTTAACTTCCGGGTTCTATTCTCCCTCATTTCCAAGTCTGCACTTGTTGTTTTCCTGACAATAGTAAGATGTCAATCCTATTATCCCTCAGGAATTTAGCTTGAGCATGAAGTCACATATTTCACTGTTTGAGTTTAAAACTATTGTTCTAAAAACAATAATTTTTTAGTAACACTAATATTTTTGAATAAGTAGTTTGACCATTGTTTGACCACAGTTTGACCATAGTTTGACCAGATTTGACCAAAATTCAAAAAAGGTGAAATAATTATTTAATAACACTAATATTCTTGAATAATTATTTAGTAACACTAATACTTCTTGAATAAGTATTTAAAAAAACTGAAATTTGAGCATAACTTTTTTTTCCTTTTGGAATTTGAGGATTCTAGAAATTTGCAAATAGGCCGTAGGCGGTCTCCATCGGATGTAACTTTTCGAGTAGATGATTTTTCATATAAAAAACTTTTTCATCCGAGTTCGTATGCAAAAGTTATGCCCATTTTACAAATTCCAGAGAGATTTTGTAAATAAAGTCGAAATTCATATTTGTAAATTTTCCCAACAACTAGACCACATATCACATGTGAAACTTATTTTCTTTTATTTTTTTGACATTTCCATCATTTTCTGTTATTTTTTTAAAACTGAAAAGGCGATCCACTGGGGGGTTGGGTATAGTTTGAAAATGGGACATTTAGTACCGGTTCGTGGCACGGACCGGGACTAAAGGTCTCATCCCCATTAGTCCCGGTTCGTGCCTCAAACCGGGACTAAAGGTCTAATCTTTAGTCCCGGTTTGTGGCACGAACCGGGACCAATGGTTGTGGGCCAGGAGCGAGGCCCATTGGTCACGGTTCATCCCACCAACCGGGACCAAAAGGTCTAGATGAACCGGGACTAATGCCTTAGCCGCATGAACCGGGACCAATGCTCACATTAGTCCCGGTTCTAGACTGAATCGGGACTAATGGGCTGAGCCGGCCTGGACCATAGCCCTGTCTTCTACTAGTGTCAGCACAACCTTTCATCCTCAAACTAGTGGACAAGTCGAGCGAGTCAATCAAATTCTTGAAGATATGCTCAGGGCTTGTGTCATTTCTTTCGGTATGAAGTGGGAAGATTGTATTCCATATGCCGAGTTCTCCAACAACAACAGCTTCCAAGCAAGCTCGGGCAAGGCCCCATTCGAGATTCTCTATGGCAGAAAGTGTCGTACTCCTCTTAATTGGTCAGAGACTAGTGAACACCAACTTCTTGGCAATCACTTAATCACAGAAGCTGAAGAAATGTGTAAAGTCATCCGTGAAAATCTCAAAGTCGCGCAATCGCGCCAGAAGAGTTACTATGATAGCAAGCATCGTGACTTGGCTTTCGAGATCGGAGCCATGTCTACCTCCGCGTCTCTCCAATGAAAGGCACTCGTCGCTTCGGTATCAAAGGGAAGCTTGCCCCTAGATACATGGGTCCTTTCAAGATCATTGGGTAAAGAGGCGACCTCGCCTATCAACTTGACCTTCCATCCAACTTCACAAATGTGCACGACGTGTTTCACGTGTCTCAGCTTCGCAAGTGCTTCAAGACTCCTGACCGCACCATCAACTTCGAAGATATTGATCTCCAAGAATACCTGTCTTATCATGAGCATCCCGTTGCTATCCTTGAAGAAACCGAGCGCAAGACTCGCAACAAGTCTATCAAATTCCTGAAAGTGAAGTGGTCACATCATTCCGACCGAGAAGCCACCTGGGAACGCGAGGACCACCTCCATTCCAAATATCCGGAGTTCTTTCAGTCCTAGATCTTAGGACAAGATCCTTTCGTAGTGGTGGAGTGTTGTAACACCCCATGTGTAACTTACCATATTTATACTCCAACTCTTGCCATTTTCGGCTCTAAGTTATGATTTTCCCTTCGTGGTTGGGTCTTGTCTTCGTTTTGCATTTTGTTCATGCCATGCATTTCATATCATGTAATCATGTGCATCTCATTTGCATACGTGTTCGTCTCATGCATCCGAGCATTTTCCCCGTTGTCCGTTTTGCAATCCGACACTCCGACGTCCTCCGGCGCCCCCTTTTGTCTCTTTTCGTGAGCGGGTGTTCAACATTCTCGGAATGGACCGAGATTTGCCAAGCGGCCTTGGTACACCACCGGTAGACCGCATGTCAAGTTTGATGCCATTTGGAGTCCGTTTGATACTCCAACGGTTAACCGGGGAACCGTAAAGGCCTCGGGTGTGTTGCGGCCCAACAACCATCGAAAACGGCCCAATAACCCATCCAAACCTATCCCATGTCCTCCGACGTCGGATCACGATCGCATGGCTGAAAACCACACTCCATTTGGACACTCCTACCTCCCCCTACCTATATATATGTGATCTCCTCTGAAATTTCGGGTCTAACCCTAGCTCTCCCTCTCCTCGCGCCGCCGGACACGTCCGTCTGAGTCGGACGCATCCGCGCTGCCGCCACCAGCGAATCGCGGCCTGCAACATGGCATGCCCGCTGCCCCCGCGCCGCCGGCCTGCCTGGCCCGTGGCCGGCCCTCCCGCGCATCGACCGGGCCGCACCCCGCCGACGCCTCTCCTCCTGGCCCGCGCGCCGCCCTGCGCCTTCCGCCGCTCGACGCCACCGCCAGCGTCCGCCACGCCGCCGTCCGGCCGCCGCCTCCATCGCCGACCCCGCTGCCCGTCGCCTGCGTCGCCTCCCCGCGGCGCCCCACGACAGGATCCGGCCGGATCCGGCAAGATCCGGCCCGGACCCGCCTCGTCCGGCATTCCCCCACAACTCCGGCCACCGCAACGTCAACTCCGGTGAGATTCTCGTCCAACCTCGATCCCCGTGCCCGACGAACCCTAGATCTGGAGGTCCAAAATTCTCTCCAAGTCCTTTTCTGCAACAATTTCAGGCCCTGTTCATCATGCCATAACTCCTCATCCGTAGATCCGTTTTGCATGCATGATATATCAAAATGTTCATCATGATGTGCTATTCATTTTGTTACAGTATGACATGCTTGTTTGAGTCCATCTTGATGCCCAAATCATTGATGCAAGAGTGCTATAAAATGTTAAGTGCTGATTCTTAGAAGAGTATGAGCATTTGTCATTTTTGCTACAATTGTTGTGTCCTGCATATGGACTTGAGCTCTACATGTGTTTTGGGCTATGCCATGCCATCTTTACAGGGGTGTATCCCATGTATTTTTGTGATCTTCGTGGTGAGTAGAACAAGCAATCAAAGTAGCTCTCGTGATCTTGCTGATTTCAGGGACTTGGGATTTCACGAAGTCATTTCCCTACTATTATTTTTATGCCATGTATTCATGTTTCTACAGAGAGATCGATGCTTTGTTTGAGTATCTTCAGTAATGATGATTTGGACATATTGTTGCGCTCTATCCATCAATGCCCCTGTTTGCATTTATGGAGTGCCCTAGCATGACTTAATCTTGCTCTACTTTTGCTATAAAATGTTCCTGGCACATTGTTTACATGTTAATCAATTTTGCCATGGTTGTTGTAGTTGATCCAAGAATGCTATTAACTTGTTCTTGCCATGGTTAGCCTTATGATCATGTCTTCTTGCTGGTAGTATGCTTAGTTTGCCATGCAAGGCTTTGTGATGAGTGAATCGAGCTCGCAAAGAGGCCTTCATAATTCTGTTTATGCCATGCTCAGTTTTCTGCTAAGTCTGAATCTGCTAATGAAACTTGCTATGTTTATATGGGTGCCATAATATCTTCTGTGCCTTTTTGGCTCTTGATCAGTAAGGTACTTTTGTTCTATGCTTTGAGTAGATTCATGACATGCCTTGTTTTTCTATGATATGTTCCTGTAGGATGTTGTTAGCTTGCTCTAAACATGTCTTCCTGATGTTAATTCCTGGCATGTTATTTTCACAAAGTCTGTGATGTTGTTATCTTTTGCACTTTTGCCATGCTTGTTTGAACCTCTTCTTTTGTGATTTAGCCGCAGCTCGGTGTTCATCTTTTGTCAAGCATCTTGAGTAGATGACTGTCGTGTGCTTTGTTGCTATGTTGGAGTGCAGTAGCTTAATTTCTTGTTGCTTTCTAGATGGCATCGTGCTGTTAAGCGCAGAATTGTGCCATTCTTGTTTTGCTTGCCATTTGCAAACCGTGAATCCGATTCCGGTGATTTCTATATTGATTTCGACCGAAATCAACTCATCTTTCCAGTGGCGACTTGCTTTTTCCAAGTTGATGCCTGGTTCATTCTTTCCCTTCCGAAGCACGCATATGCATTACATATCACATCCCGCATATCATGCCATGTTTTGCATCATGTTGCTTGCGCATTGCACCGTGGTTGTTTCCTTTGCTTGTGTTCTTGCCTTGGGTAGAGCAGGGAGACGAGTGCGTGATCGAGGAACCCGTTGAGTACGCTTATGAGGAGCAAGCTTTCGTCAACTCAGAGAACTTTGTAGGCAAGATGACCATACCCTCGAAATCACTTCTATCTTTGCTTGCTAGTTGCTCGCTCTATTTCTATGCCGCGATACCTACCACTATCTATATCATGCCTCCCATATTGCCATGTCAAGCCTCTAACCCACCTTTCCTAGCAAACCGTTGTTTGGCTATGTTACCGCTTTGCTCAGCCCCTCTTATAGCATTGCTAGTTGCAGGTGAAGATGGAGTTTGTTCCGTGTTGGAACATGGATATTGTTGGGATATCATTATTATATCTTGTTTACTTTAATGCATCTATATACTTGGTAAAGGGTGGAAGGCTCGGCCTTATGCCTGGTCTTTTGTTCCACTCTTGCCGCCCTAGTTTTCCGTCATACCGGTGTTATGTTCCTTGATTTTGCGTTCCTTACGCGGTTGGGTGTTGTGGGAACCCCTTGACAGTTCGCCTTGAATAAAACCCCTCCAGCAAGGCCCAACCTTGGTTTTACCATTTGCCACCTAAGCCTTTTTCCCTTGGGTTTCATGAACTCAAGGGTCATCTTTATTTTAAACCCCCGGGCCAGTGCTTCTCTAAGTGTTGGTCCAACCTGAGCGATGTCCGGCGCCCCCTGGGCAACCAGGGTCTATGCCAACCAAATGTCTGGCTCATCCGATGTGCCCTGAGAACGAGATATATGCATCTCCTATCGGGATTTGTTGGCACATTCGTGTGGCTTTGCTGGTCCTGTTTTACCATTGTCGAAATGTCTTGTAACCGGGATTCCGAGTCTAATCGGATTGTCCTGGGAGAAGGAATATCCTTCATTGACCATGTGAGCTTGTGATGGGCTAAGTTGGGACACCCCTGCAGGGTTTTGAACTTTCGAAAGCCGTGCCCGCGGTTATGGGCAGATGGGAATTTGTTAATATCCGATTATAGAAAACTTGAAACTTAACTTAATTAAAATGAATCAACCGTGTGTGTAGCCGTGATGGTCTCGTTTCGGTGGAGTCCGGGAAGAGAACACGGTTTCGTGTTATGCTAGCTTCAGGATCACTTCTTGATCATTTTAGCTTCTCGACCGTGCTTTGCCTCTCTTCTCGCTCTCTTTTGCGTAAGTTAGCCACCTTATATGCTAGTGCTTGCTGCAACTCCTCCTCACTACCCCTTTTTCCTACCTTTAAGCTTAAATACTCTTGATCGCGAGGGTGTGAGATTGCTGAGTCCCCGTGACTCACAAATACTTCCAAACAGATGCAGGTGCCGATGATGCCAGTGCAGGGGACGCTACCGAACTCAAGTTGAGTTCGACGAGGATTCGGGCCGTTACTATGTGTCTTTTCCGGATGATCGGTAGAGGAGCCCAGTTGGGCGATCGGGGATCTAGCATTTGGGGTTGTCTTTCTTTATTTTGGTTCCGTAGTCGGACCTTGATTGTATTCTGGATGATATGCTATATTTATGTATTGTGTGAAGTGGCGATTGTAATCCAACTCCAATTCTTTATCCCTTTCTTATTCAGTAAATGGGATGTGTAAAGATTACCCCTCTTGCGACATGCCTACTATGCGGTTATGCCTCTAAGTCATGCTCCGACATGTGGGACATATAGCCGCATCATGGGTGTTACAAGTTGGTATCAAAAGTGATCATGGGTAATCTTCCTGTTAATGATATTCCTGCAAAATTCCTTTTTGATACTGGTGCGTCGCAATTTTTCATTTCAAGACCATTTGCATCGAAGCATGTGTTGCTTTTCCAAGATTTTGCCTAGGCAGTTATCAGTTGTATCTACGGGTAAATTCATGAACGCAAGCTCAATGGTTACAAATGTTTCTATCAAGATGGGTGACTATAAATTTCTGTCCTCTCCAATTGTTCTTGGTAACTCAGATATTGATCTAATTCTCAGCATGGACTGGCTTTCTAAGCACAAGGCTCAGCTTGATTGTGCTGCCAGGTAGATTCAATTGACACACTCGTCTGAGGATGTGATCATCTATGCCACTCGTGATGATACCATTCGACTGTTGTCTCTCAATGAGAAGGGCGAGTTGAATGCCATGTCTCAGATTGCAATCGTTTGTGAATATCAAGACGTCTTTCTAGAAGAGCTTCCAGGAATGCCTCCTCACCGGCCAGTTGAATTCGTCATCGATCTTGAGCCAGGCATGGAACCTGTTTGCAAACGTGCTTACAAGCTTGGACCAGAAGAGTTGAAGGAGCTGAAGAAACAACTCGATGTACAAGAGCGTATGGGTCTGATCCGACCGAGTTCTTCTCCATGGGGTTGTGGTGTTCTTTTTGTCAAGAAGAAGGATGGCACGGACCAACTTTATGTCGACTACCGCCCATTGAACAAGAATACAATTAAGAACAAGTATCCACTTCCCAACATCAATGAACTTTTCGAGCAACTTAAAGGTGCTCAAGTTTTCTCCAAGCTTGACCTCCGTATGGGTTATCATCAGATTCACATTCGTGAACAAGATATTCCCAAGACAGCATTCAGAACAAGCTATGGTTCTTATGAATATACTGTCATGTCTTTCGGCCTTGTCAATGCTCCTCCAACGTTCTCTCGCATGATGAACTTCATATTCAACCATTACACAAATGATTTCGTCTTGGTGTATCTCAATGATATTTTGGTCTTTTCCAAGAACAAGGAGGATCATGCCAAACACTTGAGATTGGTGCTGGACAAATTCAGAGAACATCAATTCTATGCGAAGTTTTCAAAGTGTGAGTTTTGGCTCGATGAGGTTCTCTACCTTGGCCATATCATCTCCGCCAAGGGCATTGCTATTAATCCTGAGAAGGTGTCTGCAATTGTGAATTGGGAACCGCCTCAGAATGTGAAGCAGCTACACAACTTTCTTGGGCTTGCAAGCTATTGTCAAAGATTCGTTGAGAATTTCTCTAAGATCGCGAAGCCTCTTTCCAACCTCCTCCTGAAGCACGTCAAGTATGTCTGGACGCCTTTATGTGACATCGCTTTCAACACCCTCAAGGAGAAGTTAGTCACAGCTCCAGTTCTGACTCCTCCTGATGAATCCAAACCATTCCAAGTTTTCTGTGATGCCTCCCTGCAAGGTCTCGGTTCTTTGTTAATTCAAGAGAAGAAAGTTGTGGCTTATACCTCTTGCCAGTTGAAACCCAACGAAAGGAACTACCCCATTCATGACCTCGAGTTGGCGGCAGTTGTCCATGCTCTTTTGACATGGAGACATCTCTTGTTGGGAAGGAAAGTGGACATCTTCACTAATCATAAGAGCCTCAAGTACGTCTTCACTCAGCCCAACCTCAACCTCAGGCAGACTCGTTGGGTTGAAATGATTCAAGAGTATAATCCGAGTATTGAATACACTCCAGGCAAGGCCAATGTCATTGCAGATGCTTTGAGCAGGAAGGCTTACTGCAACAGTTTGATTCTCAAGCCCTTTCAACCGGACCTTTGTGAAGCTTTCCGCAAGATGAATCTCCAAGTTGTTCCTCAAGGATTTCTTGCCAATCTCCAAGTCTCTCCTACTTTCGAAGATCAAACTCGTGAGGCACAATTTCTTGATGCCATGGTGAAGAAGGTGAAAATGGGATTGCCAAGAGCCAACCCAAGTACAAGTGCTATCGCCTTGATGACAAAGATAATCTATTCTTTGAGGATCGAATTGTGGTTCCTAAGGGTGATCTACATAAAGTCATCATGAACGAGGCTCACAATTCCTTTCTATCCATTTATCCTGGTAGTACAAAGATGTACCATGACCTCAAGCAGTCCTATTGGTGGACTCGAATGAAGCGAGAAATTGCTCAGTTCGTGAATGAATGTGATGTCTATAGAAGAGTGAAAGCAGAATACCAACGACCAGCTGGTCTCCTCCAACCTCTTCCCATTCCAAAATGGAAGTTTGATCATATTGAGATGGACTTCGTAACTGGATTTCCCAAGTCCAAATGTGGAAATGATGCTATCTTTGTTGTCATCGACAAGCTTACAAAAGTGGCTCATTTTCTTCCTATCAAAGAATCTATCACATCAGCTCAGTTGGCAGAGCTATACACCTCCAGGATTGTCTCTTTGCACGGCATTCCAAGTTGATATCTTCAGATCGTGGAAGCATCTTTCCTTCTAAGTTCTGGGACTCCTTTCAGAAGGCCATGGGCACCAACATTCGCTTCAGCACAGCCTTTCATCCTCAAACTAGTGGATAAGTCAAGCGAGTCAATCAAATTCTTGAAGATATGCTCAGGGCTTGTGTCATTTCTTTCCGTATGAAGTGGGAAGATTGTCTTCCATATGCCGAGTTCTCCTACAACAACAGTTTCCAAGCAAGCTCGGGAAAGGCCCCATTCGAGATTCTCTATGGCAGAAAGTGTCGTACTCCTCTTAATTGGTCAGAGACTGGTGAACGCCAACTTCTTGGCAATGACTTAATCACAGAAGGTGAAGAAATGTGTAAAGTCATCCGTGAAAATATCAAATCCGCACAATCGCTCCAGAAGAGTTACTATGATAGCAAGCATCATGACTTGGCTTTCGAGATCAGAGACCATGTCTACCTCCGCGTCTCTCCAATGAAAGGTACTCATCGCTTCGGTATCAAAGGGAAGCTTGCCCCTAGACACGTGGGTCCTTTCAAGATCATTGGCAAAAGAGGCGACCTCGCCTATCAACTTGAGCTTCCATCCAACTTTACAAAGGTGCACGACATGTTTCACGTGTCTCAGCTTCACAAGTGCTTCAAGACTCCTGACCGCACCATCAACTTTCGAAGAGATTGAACTCCAAGAAGACCTGTCTTATCATGAGCATCCCGTTGCTATCCTTGAAAACACTGAGCGCAAGACTCGCAACACGTCTATCAAATTCCTGAAAGTGAAGTGGTCACATCATTCCGACCGAGAAGCCACCTGGGAACGCGAGGACCACCTCCGTTCCTAATATCCGGAGTTCTTCCAGTCCTAGATCTTAGGACGAGATCCTTTCGTAGTGGTGGAGTGTTGTAACACCCCAGATGTGTAACTTACCATATTTGTACTCCAACTCTTGCCATTTTCGGCTCTAAGTTATTATTTTCCCTTCGTGGTTGGGTCTTGTCTTCGTTTTGCATTTTGTTCATGTCATGCATTTCATATCATGTAATCATCTGCATCGCATTTGCACAAGTGTTCGTCTCATGCATCCGAGCATTTTCCCTGTTGTCCGTTTTGCAATCCGACACTCCTACGTCCTCCAGCGCCCCCTTTTGTCTCTTTTCATGAGCGGTTGTTAAACATTCTCGGAATGGACCGAGATTTCCCAAGCGGCCTTGGTACACCACCGGTAGAGCGCCTGTCAAGTTTCGTGCCATTTGGAGTCCGTTTGATACTCCAACGGTTAACCGGGGAACCGTGAGGGCCTCGGGTGTGTTGCAGCCCAACACCCCTCCAAAACGGCCCAATAACTCATCCAGACCTATCCCATGTCCTCCGCTGTCGGATCACGATCGCGTGGCCGAAAACCGCACTCCATTTGGACACTCCTACCTCCCCCTACCTATATATATGTGATCTCCTCCGAAATTTCAGGTCTAACCCTAGCTCTCTCTTTCCTCGCGCTACCGGACACATCCTCCAGGTCGGACACGTCCGCGCTGCCGCCACCGGCGAATCGGGGCCTGCCACGTGGCGCGCCCGCTGCCCCCGCGCCGCCGGCCCGCCTGGCCCGTGGCCGGCCCTCCCGCGCGCCGACCGGGCCGCGCCCCGCCACCGCCTCTCCTCCCGGCCTGCGCGCCGTCCCGCGCCTTCCGCCGCTCGACGCCGCCGCCAGCGTCTGCCACACCGCCGTCCTACCGCCGTCCACCGCCTCCATCGCTGACCCCATCGCCCGTCGCCTGCGTCGCCTCCCTGCGGTGCCCCATGACAGTATCCACCGGATCCGGCGAGATCCGGCCCGGACCCGCCTCGCCCGGCCTTCCCCCGCTTCTCCGGCCACCACAGCGTCAACTCCGGCGAGATTCCCGTCCAACCTCGATCCCTGCGCACGAAGAACCCTAGATCTGGAGGTCCAAAATTCTCTCTAAGTCCTTTTCTGCTACAATTTCAGGCCATGTTCGTCATGCCATAACTCCTCATCCATAGATCTGTTTTGCATGCATGATATATGAAAATGTTCATCATGATGTGATCTTCATTTTGTTCCATTGTGACATGCTTGTTTGAGTCCATCTTGATGCCTAAATCGTTGATGCAAGAGTGCTATAAAATGTTAGGTGCTGATTCTTAGCAGAGTATGAGCATTTGTCATTTTTGCTACAATTGTTGTGTACTGCATATGGACTTGAGCTCTACATGTGTTTTGGGCTATGCCATGCCATCTTTATAGGAGTGTATGCCATGTATTTTTGTGATCTTCGTGGTGACTAGCACAAGCATGCAAAGTAGCTCTCGTGATATTGCTGATTTCAGGGAATTGGGATTTCACAAAGTCATTTCCCTACTGTTATTTTTATGCCATGTATTCATGTTGCTACAGAGAGATCCATTCTTTGTTTGAGTATCTTCAGTAAGGATGATTTGGACATATGGTTGCGCTCTATCCATCCATGCCCCTGTTTGCATTTATGGAGTGCCCTAGCATGACTTAATCTTGCTCTACTTTTGCTATAAAATGTTCTTGGCAGATTGTTTACATGTTAATCAATTTTTCCATGGTTGTTGTAGTTGTTCCAAGCGTGCTATAAACTTTTCTTGCCATGGTTAGCCTTATGATCATGTCTTCTTGCCGGTAGTATGCTTAGTTTGTCATGCAATGCTTTGTGATGAGTGAATCGAGCTTGCAAAGAGGCCTTCATAATTTTGTTTATGCCATGCTCAGTTTTCTACTAAGTCTGAATCTATTAACGGAACTTGCTATGTTTACATGGGTGCCATAATATCTTCTGTGCCTTTTTGGCTCTTGATCAGTAAGGGACTTTTGTTCTATGCTTTGATTAGATTCATTCCATGCCTTGTTTTGATATGATATGTTCCTGTAGCATTTTTTTTATCTTTCTCTAAACATGTCTTCCTGATGTTAATTCCTGGCATGTTGTTATTTTCACCAAGTCTGTGATGCTGTTATCTTTTGCACTTTTGCCATGCTTGTTTGAACCTGCTCTTTTGTGATTTACCCACAGCTCAGTGTTCATCTTTTGTCAAGCATCTTGAGTAGATGACTGCCCTGTGCTTTGTTGCTACGACGTTGGAGTGCAGTAGCTTAGTTTCTTGTTGCATTCTAGATGGCATCATGTTGTTAATCGCAGAATTGTGCCATTCTTGTTTTGCTTGCCATTTGCAAACCGTGCATCCGATGCCGGTGATCTTTATATCGATTTCGACCGAAATCAACTCATCTTTCCAGAGGCGCACTTGGTTTTTTCAAGTTGATGTCTGGTTCATGTTGGAAATATGCCCTAGAGGCAATAATAAATTGGTTATTATTATATTTCCTTGTTCATCATAATCGTTTATTATCTATGCTATAATTGTATTGATAGGAAACTCAGATACATGTGTGGATACATAGACAACACCATGTCCCTAGTAAGCCTCTAGTTGACTAGCTCATTGATCAATAGATGGTTACGGTTTCCTAACCATGGACATTGGATGTCGTTGATAACGGGATCACATCAAGGAGAATGATGTGATGGACAAGACCCAATCCTAAGCATAGCACTAGATCGTGTAGTTTGTATGCTATAGCTTTTCTAATGTCAAGTATCATTTCCTTAGACCATGAGATTGTGCAACTCCCGGATACCGTAGGAATGCTTTGGGTGTATCAAACGTCACAACGTAACTGGGTGACTATAAAGGTGCATTACAGGTATCTCCGAAAGTGTCTGTTGGGTTGGCACGAATCGAGACAGGGATTTGTCACTCCCTGTAAGCGGAGAGGTATCTCTGGGCCCACTCGATAGGACATCATCATATGCGCAATGTGACCAAAGAGTTGATCACGGGATGATGTGTTACGGAACGAGTAAAGAGACTTGCCGGTAACGAGATTGAACTAGGTATTGGATTCCGACGATCGAATCTCGGGCAAGTAACATACCGATAGACAAAGGGAATTGTATACGGGATTGATTAAGTCGTTGACATCGTGGTTCATCCGATGAGATCATCATGGAACATGTGGGAGCCAACATGGGTATCCAGATCCCGCTGTTGGTTATTGACCGGAGAACGTCTCGGTCATGTCTGCATGTCTCCCGAACCCGTAGGGTTCTACACACTTAAGGTTCGATGACGCTAGGGTTATAAAGGAATTTGTATGTGGGTTACCGAATGTTGTTCGGAGTCCCGGATGAGATCCCGGACGTCACGAGGAGTTCCGGAATGGTCCGGAGGTAAAGAATTATATATAGGAAGTGCTATTTCGGCCATCGGGACAAGTTTCGGGTCACCGGTATTGTACCGGGACCACCGGAAGGGTCCCGGGGGTCCACCGGGTGGGGCCACCTGCCCCGGGGGGCCACATGGGCTGTAGGGGGTGCGCCTTGGCCTACGATGGGCCAAGGGCACCAGCCCCAAAATCCCATGCGCCTAGGGTTCCACATAAGGGAAGAGTCCCAATGGTGGAAGGCACCTCTAGGTGCCTTCGGGGGGGGGGGGGGGGGGGGGGGGGGGGGGAGGGAAACCTCCCCTTGGCTGCCGCACCTAGGAGATTGGATCTCCTAGGCTGGTGCACCACCCCCCTTGGCCCTCCTATATATAGTGGGGGAGAGGAGGGACTTGAGACACCCCCCTTATGCCTTTGGTGCAGCCCCTCCCTCTCTCCCAAGTTCTTCTCCTCTCCCGTGGTGCTTGGCGAAGCCCTGCAGGATTGCCACACTCCTCCACCACCACCACGCCGTTGTGCTGCTGCTGGATGGAGTCTTCCTCAACCTCTCCCTCTCTCCTTGCTGGATCAAGGCATGGGAGACGTCACCGGGCTGTACGTGTGTTGAACGCGGAGGTGCCGTGCGTTCGGCACTTGATCATCGGTGATTTGGATCACGACGAGTACGACTCCATCAACCCCGTTCACTTGAATGCTTCCGCTTAGCGATCTACAAGGGTATGTAGATGCACTCTCCTTCCCCTCGTTGCTAGTTTCTCCATAGATTGATCTTGGTGACACGTAGGAAAATTTTGAATCTCTGCTACGTTCCCCAACAGTGGCATCATGAGCTAGGTCTATGCGTAGTTTCTTTGCACGAGTAGAACACAAAGTAGTTGTGGGCGTTGATTTTGTTCAATATGCTTGCCGTTACTAGTCTTATCTTGATTCGGCGGCATTGTGGGATGAAGCGGCCTGGACCAACCTTACACGTACTCTTACATGAGACCGGTTCCACCGACAAACATGCACTAGTTGCATAAGGTGGCTGGCGGGTGTCTGTCTCTCCCACTTTAGTCGGATCGGATTCGATGAAAAGGGTCCTTATTAAGGGTAAATAGAAATTGGCATATCACGTTGTGGTTTTTGCGTAGGTAAGAAATGTTCTTGCTAGAAACCCATAGCAGCCACGTAAAACATGCAAACAACAATTAGAGGACGTCTAACTTGTTTTTGCAGGGTATGCTATGTGATGTGATATGGCCAAAGGATGTGATGAATGATATATGTGATGTATGAGATTGATCATGTTCTTGTAATAGATGATCATGGAGCCCCAAGATGGAGATCAAAGGAGCTATATGATATTGGCCATATCATGTCACTATTATTTGATTGCATGTGATGTTTATCATATTTATACATCTTATTTGCTTAGAACGACGGTAGTAAATAAGATGATCCCTCATTAAAATTTCAAGAAGTGTTCTCCCCTAATTGTGCACCGTTGCTACAGTTCGTCGTTTCTAAGCACCACGTGTTAATCGGGTCTGATGGATCCTTACGTTCACATACAACGGGTGTAAGACAGTTTTACACATGCAAAAACACTTAGGGTTAACTTGACGAGCCTAGCATGTACAGACATGGCCTCGGAACACAGAAGACCGAAAGGTCGAGCATGAGTCGTATAGAAGATACGATCAACATGAAGATGTTCACCGACGTTCACTAGTCCGTCTCACGCACAGATCGGACACGGCCTAGTTGACTCGGATCATGTAATCACTTAGATGACTAGAGGGATGTCTATCTAAGTGGGAGTTCATAAGATGAACTTAATTATCCTGAACATAGTCAAAAGGATTTTGCAAATTATGTCGTATCTCATGCTTTAGTTCTACTGTTTAGATATGTTCCTAGAGAAAAATTAGTTGAAAGTTGATAGTAGCAATTATGCGGACTAGGTCCGTAAACTGAGGATTGTCCTCAATGCTTCTTAGAAGGCTTATGTCCTTAATGCACCGCTCAGTGTGCTGAACCTCGAACGTTGTCTGTGGATGTTGTGAACATCTGACATACACGTTTTGATAACTACGTGATAGTTCAGTTGAACGGTTTAGAGTTGAGGCACCGAAGACGTTTTTGAAACGTCGCGAAACATATAAGATGTTTTGAGGGCTGAAATTGGGATTTCAGGCTCGTGCCCACGTCAAGAGGTATAAGACCTCCGACGATTTTCTTAGCCTGCAAACTAAGGGAGAAAAGCTCAATTGTTGAGCTTGTGCTCAGATTGTCTGAGTACAACAATCATTTGAATCAAGTGGGAGTTGATCTTCCAGATAAGATAGTGATGTTTCTCCGAAGTCATTACCACCAAGCTGCTAGAGCTTCGTGATGAACTATAATATATCGGGGACATGTATGATGATCCTTGAGATGTTCGCAATGTTAGACACCGCGAAAGTAGAAATCAAAAGGGGGCATCAATCGTTGATGGTTAGTAAAACCGCTAGTTTCAAGAAGGGAAAGGGAACAAAGGGATACTTCATGAAACGGCAATTCAGTTGCTGCTCTAGTGAAGAAACCCAAGGTAGAACCCAAACCCGAGACTAAGTGCTTCTGTAATAAGGGGAACAACCACTGGAGCAGAATTACCCTAGATACTTGGTAGATAAGAAGGCTGGCAAGGTCAATAGAAGTATATTGGATATACATTGTGTTGATGTGTACTTTACTAGTACTCCTAGTAGCACCAGGGTATTAGATACCGGTTTGGTTGCTAAGTGTTAGTAACTCGAAACAAAAGGCTACGGAATAAACGGAGACTAGCTAAAGGTGAGCTGACGATATGTGTTGGAAGTGTTTCCAGGGTTGATATGATCAAGCATCGCACGCTCCCTCTACCATCGAGATTGGTATTAAAACCTAAATAATTGTTATTTGGTGTTTGCGTTGAGCATAGACATGATTGGATTATGTCTATCGCAATACGGTTATTCATTTAAGGAGAATAATGGTTACTCTGTTTATTTGAACAATACCTTCAATGGTCTTACACCTAAAATGAATGGTTTATTGGATCTCGACCGTAGTGATACACATGTTCATGCCAAAAGATAGTAATGATAGTACCACCTACTTGTGGCACTGCCACGTAAGTCATATCGGTATAAAACGCATGAAGAAGCTCCATGTTGATGGATCTTTGGACTCACTTTATTTTGAATCACTTGAGACATGCGAACCATGCCTATTGGTGTATATGCATGAAGAAACTCCATGCAAATGGACCGTTTGAACTCACTTGATTTTGAATCACTTGAGACATGCAAATCATACCACATGGGCAAGATGACTGAAAGCCCCGGTTTCAGTAAAATGGAACAAGAAAGCAACTTGTTGGAAGTAATACATTTTTGATGTGTGCAGTCCAATGAGTGCTGAGGCATGTAGTGGATATCGTTATGTTCTTACTTCACAGATGATTTGAGTAGATGTTGAGTATATTTACTTGATGAATCACGAGTCTGAATTATTGAAAGGTTCAAGTAATTTCAGGGTGAAGTTGAAAGATCGTCGTGACAAGAGGATAAAATATCTATGATATGATCATAGAGATGAATATCTGAACTACGAGTTTGGCACAGAATTAAGACATTGTGGAAATTGTTTCACAACTGATACAGCCTGGAACACCAGTGTGATGGTGTGTCCGAACATCATAACTGCACCCTATTGGATATGATGCATACCATGATGTCTCTTATCGAATTACCACGATAGTTTATGGGTTAGGCATTAGAGACAACCACATTCACTTTAAAAGGGGCACCACGTAATTCCGATGAGATGACACCGTATGAACTATGGTTTAGAGAAACCTAAGCTGTCATTTCTTAAAAGTTTGGGGCTGCGACGCTTATGTGAAAAGTTTTAGGCTGATAAGCTCAAACCCAAAGCGGATAAATGCATCTTCATAGGACATCCAAAATAGTTGGGTATACCTCCTGTCTCAGATCCGAAAGCAATAAGGGATTGTTTCTAGAATCGGGTCCTTTCTCGAAGAAAAGTTTCTCTCGAAAGAATTGAGTGGGAGGATGGTGGAGACTTGATGAGGTTATTGAACCATCTCTTCAACTAGTGTGTGGCAGGGCACAGGAAGTTGTTCCTGTGGCACCTACACCAATTGAAGTGGAAGCTTATGATAGTGATCATGAAACTTCAGATCAAGTCACTACCAAACCTCGTGGGATGACAAGGATGCGTACTACTTCAGAGTGGTATGTGATCTTGTCTTGGAAATCATGTTGCTAGACAACAATGAACCTACGAGCTATGGAGAAGCGATGGTGGGCCCGGATTCCGATAAATGGCTCGAGGCCATAAAATCCGAGAGAGGATCCATGTATGAAAACAAAGTGTAGACTTTGGCAGAATGGCTCGATGGTCGTAATGCTATTGAGTGCAGATGGATTTTAAAAGGAAGACGGACAATGATGGTAAATGTCACCATTAAGAAAGCTCGACTTGTCGTTAAGATGTTTTCCGACAAGTTCAAGGAGTTGACTACGATGAGACTTTCTCACTCGTAGCGATGCTAAGAGTCTGTTGGAATTATATTAGCGATTACTGCATTATTTATGAAATCTTGCAGATAGGATGTCAAAACATTGTTTCCTCAACGATTTTCTTGAGGAAAGGTTGTATGTGATACAACCGGAAGGTTTTGTCAATCCTGAAAGATGCTAATAAGTCTGCAAAGCTCCAGCAATCCTTCTAGGGACTAGAGTAAGCATCTCGGAGTTGGAATGTATGCTTCGATGAGATGATCAAAGATTTTGGGTGTATACAAAGTTTATGAGAAACTTGTATTTCCAAAGAAGTGAGTGGGAGCACTATAGAATTTCTGATGAGTATATGTTGTTGACATATTATGGATCAGAAATGACGTAGGATTTCTGGAAAGCATATAGGGTTATTTGGAAAGTGTTTTTCAATGGAAAGCCTGGATTAAGCTACTTGAACATTGAGCATCAAGATCTATAAGGATAGATCAAAACGCTTAAAAGTACTTTCAAATGAGCACATACCTTGACATGATCTTGAAGGTGTTCAAGATGGATCAGTCAAAGAAGGAGTTCTTACCTGAGTTGTGAGGTATGAAGTTAAGACTTAAAGCTCGACCACGGCAGAACAGAGAGAAAGGACGAAGGTCGTCCCCTATGCTTAAGACATAGGCTCTACAGTATTCTATGCTGTGTACCGCACCTGAAGTGTGCCTTGCCATGAGTTATTCAAGGGGTACAAGAGTGATCCAAGAATGGATCACAGGACAGCGGTCAAAGTTATCCTTAGTAACTAGTTGACTAAGGAATTTTCTCGATTATGGAGGTGGTAAAAGAGTTCGTCGTAAAGGGTTACGTCGATGCAAGCTTAACACCTATCCGGATAGCTCTGAGTAGAGATACCGGATACGTTTAATGGAGCAACGATTTAGAATAGCTCCAAGTAGAACAGTTATTTGGAATAACTCCAAATAGAGCGTGATAGCTGCATCTAGGAGATGACATAGAGATTTGTAAAGCGCACACGAATCTGAAAGGTTCAGACCCGTTGACTAAAACCTCTCTCACAAGCAACATGATCAAACCCAGAACTCATTGAGTGTTAGTCACCTAGTGATGTGAACTAGATTATTGACTCTAGTAAACTCTTTGGATGTTGGTCACATGGCGATGCGACCTGTGAGTGTTAATCACATGGCAATGTGAACTAGATTATTGACTCTAGTGCAACTGGGAGACTGTTGGAAATATGCCCTATAGGCAATAATAAATTGGTTATTATTATATTTCCTTGTTCATGATAATCATTTATTATCTATGCTATAATTGTATTGATAGGAAACTCAGATACATGTGTGGATACATAGACAACACCATGTCCCTAGTAAGCCTCTAGTTGACTAGCTCGTTGATCAATAGATGGTTACGGTTTCCTAACCATGGACATTGGATGTCGTTGATAACGGGATCACATCATTAGGAGAATGATGTGATGGACAAGACCCAATCCTAAGCATAGCACTAGATCGTGTAGTTTGTATGCTATAGCTTTTCTAATGTCAAGTATCATTTCCTTAGACCATGAGATTGTGCAACTCCCGGGTACCGTAGGAATGCTTTGTGTGTATCAAACGTCACAACGTAACTGGGTGACTATAAAGGTGCATTAAAGGTATCTCCGAAAGTGTCTGTTGGGTTGGTACGAATCGAGACTGGGATTTGTCACTCCGTGTAAGCGGAGAGGTATCTCTGGGCCCACTCGGTAGGACATCATCATATGCGCAATGTGACCAAAGAGTTGATCACGGGATGATGTGTTACGGAACGAGTAAAGAGACTTGCCGGTAACGAGATTGAACTAGGTATTGGATTCCGACGATCCAATCTCGGGCAAGTAACATACCGATAGACAAAGGGAATTGTATACGGGATTGATTAAGTCCTTGAAATCGTGGTTCATCCGATGAGATCATCATGGAACATGTGGGAGCCAACATGGGTATCCAGATCCCGCTGTTGGTTATTGACCGGAGAACGTCTCGGTCATGTCTGCATGTCTCCCGAACCCGTAGGGTCTACACACTTAAGGTTCGATGACGCTAGGGTTATAAAGGAAGTTTGTATGTGGTTACCGAATGTTGTTCGGAGTCCCGGATGAGATCCCGGACGTCACGAGGAGTTCCGGAATGGTCCGGAGGTAAAGAATTATATATAGGAAGTGCTGTTTCGGCCATCGGGACAAGTTTCGGGGTTATCGGTATTGTACCGGGACCACCGGAGGGGTCCCGGGGGGCCCACCGGGTGGGGCCACCTGTCCCGGGGGGCCACATGGGCTGTAAGGGGTGCGCCTTGGCCTAGATGGGCCAAGGGCACCAGCCCCAAAAGCCCATGCGCCTAGGGTTCCACATAAGGGAAGAGTCCCAATGGTGGAAGGCACCTCTAGGTGCCTTGGGGGGGGGGGGGGGGGAAACCTCCCCTTGGCTGCCGCACCTAGGAGATTGGATCTCCTAGGCTGGCGCACCACCCCCCTTGGCCCTCCTATATATAGTGGGGGAGAGGAGGGACTTGAGACACCCCCTTTATGCCTTTGGTGCAGCCCCTCCCTCTCTCCCAAGTTCTTCTCCTCTCCCGTGGTGCTTGGCGAAGCCCTGCAGGATTGCCATGCTCCTCCACCACCACGCCGTTGTGCTGCTGCTGGATGGAGTCTTCCTCAACCTCTCCCTCTCTCCTTGCTGGATCAAGGCATGGGAGACGTCACCGGTCTGTACGTGTGTTGAACGCGGAGGTGCCGTGCGTTCGGCACTTGATCATCGGTGATTTGGATCACGACGAGTACGACTCCATCAACCCCGTTCACTTGAACGCTTCCGCTTAGCGATCTACAAGGGTATGTAGATGCACTCTCCTTCCACTCGTTGCTAGTTTCTCCATAGATAGATCTTGGTGACACGTAGGAAAATTTTGAATCTCTGCTACGTTCCCCAACAGTTCATTCTTTCCCTTCCGAAGCACACATACGCATTACATATCACATCCCGCATATCATGCCATGCTTTGCATCATGTTGCTTGCACATTGCACCATGGTTGATTGTTGTTTCCTTTGCTTGTGTTCTTGTCATGGGTAGAGCTGGGAGACGAGTGCGTGATCGAGGAACCCGTTGAGTACGCTTACAAGGATCATGCTTTCGTCAACTCGGAGAACTTTGCAGGCAAGATGACCATACCCTCGAAATCACTTCTATCTTTGGTTGCTAGTTGCTCTGTCTATTCCTATGCCGCGATACCTACCACTTGCTATATCATGCCTCGCATATTGCCATGTCAAGCCTCTAACCCACCTTTCCTAGTAAATTGTTGTTTGGCTATGTTACCGCTTTGCTCAGCCCTTCTTATAGCGTTTCTAGTTGCAGGTGAAGATGGAGTTTTTTCCGTGTTGGAACATGGATATTGTTGAGATATCATTATTATATCTTGTTTACTTTAATGCATCTATATACTTGGTAAAGGGTCGAAGGCTCGGCCTTATGCCTGGTGTTTTGTTCCACTCTTGCCGCCCTAGTTTTCCATCATACCGGTGTTATGTTCCTTGATTTTGTGTTCCTTACGCGGTTGGGTGTTATGGGAACCCCTTACAGTTCTTCTTGAATAAAACTCCTCCAGCAAGCCCCAACCTTGGTTTTACCATTTGCCACCTAAGCCTTTTTCCCTTGTGTTTCGCGGACTCAAGGGTCATCTTTATTTTAAACTCCCGGGCCAGTGATTCTCTAAGTGTTGGTCCAACCTGAGCGATGTCCGGTGCCCCTGGGCAACCAAGGTCTATGCCAACCCGACGCCTAGCTCATCCGGTGTGCCCTGGGAACGAGATATGTGCAGCTCCTATCGGGATTTGTTGGCACATTCGGGCGGCTTTGCTGGTCTTGTTTTACCATTATCGAAATTTCTTGTAACTGGGATTCTGAGTCTGATCGGATCATCCTGGGAGAAGGAATATCCTTCGTTGACCGTGAGATCTTGTGATGGGCTAAGTTGGGACACCCCTGCAGGGTTTTGAACTTTCACAAGCCATGCCCGCGGTTATGGGTAGATGGGAAATTGTTAATATCCGGTTGTAGAAAACTTGAAACTTAACTTAATTAAAATGAATCAACCATGTGTGTAGCCGTGGTGGTCTCTTTTCGGTGGAGTCCTGAAACTGCAACTATCCCTCGGTGGTTTTGGTAATTCATAACAACATATAGCTCATTGAGCTAATGCTATTCCAAGATGATTATTTCAGGAAAGCTCAATGATTGGCATGGCATGGATGTGAAAGTGGAACCCTCAAAATGCTAAGGACAAAGGATTGGCTCAAGCTCAAAAGCTCAAGACTCTTCATTTTATGTTTTAGTGATCCAAGATCACATTGAGTCTTTAGGAAAAGCCAATACTATTAAGGAGGGATGAGGTGTTGCTTAATGAGCCTCTTGCTTCATGTGCTTAGTGATATGCTCCAAAACCCTCAACTACTTTCCCATATCCACATATGACCTAAACCCTAAGCCAAACACGGTCCTACCGATTCTTCCTATCCGGCGCCACCGAGTTTCACTTGTCATTAGCCACTGCCAAACCCTAGCAATTCGGTTCTACCGATAAGGATCTCGGTCTCACCGAGATGGGGTTGCAAACTCTCTGTTTCCCTTTCGTAACTTTTCGGTCTTACCGAAAGAGCGAATCGGTCCCACTGAGATTGCAATGTAAACTCAGTGTTTCCCCTTTGTAACTTTTCGGTCTCACCGAGTTCCACTCGGTCTCACCGAAAGAGCAAATCGGTCCCGCCGAGTTTGCCTGACCAACTCTCTGGTTAGCTAATTACCAAATTCGGTCTCACCGAGTTTGTGTAATCGGTCTCACCGAGATTACGTTATGCCCAAAACCCTAACCGAATTGGTCCTACCGAGTTGCATGTCAGTCCCACCGAAATTCCTAATGGTCACTAGGTTTACTATTTCGGTCAGACCGAGTTTTCTGATTCGGTCCCACCAAGATTGGTAAATTGTATGTAACAGTTGGATTTTGTGTGGAGGCTATATATACCCCTCCACCTCTTTCTCATTCGGTGAGAGAGCCATCAGAACACACACACCATTCCAACTCATATGTTCTGAGAGAGAACCACCTACTCATGTGTTGAGATCAAGACATTCCATTCCTACCATATGAATCTTGATCTCTAGCCTTCCCAAGTTGCTTTCCACAAAAACCCTCTTTCCACCAAATCCAAATCCTATGAGAGAGAGTTGAGTGTTGGGGAGACTATCATTTGAAGCACAAGAGCAAGGAGTTCATTACGTACACACCATTTGTTACTTCTTGGAGAGTGGTGTCTCCTAGATTGGCTAGGTGTCACTTGGGAGCCTCCGACAAGATTGTGGAGTTGAACCAAGGAGTTTGTAAGGGCAAGGAGATCGCCTACTTCGTGAAGATCTACCGCTAGTGAGGCAAGTCCTTCGTGGGCGATGTCCATGGTGGGATAGACAAGGTTGCTTCTTCGTGGACCCTTTGTGGGTGGTTGCTTCTTCGTGGACCCTTCGTGGGTGGAGCCCTATGTGGACTCGCGCAACCGTTGCCCTTGGGTGGAGCCCTGTGTGGACTCGCGCAACCGTTACCCTTCGTGGGTTGAAGTCTCCATCAACGTGGATGTAGGATAGCACCACCTATCCGAACCACGGGAAAAACATACGTGTCTCCAATAGCATTTGAATTCTCTCAAAACCAAACCACGTCTACGAGCATAGCATAGCAGTGTAAGCATAACGTAGTAACACCCTAGGTTTGAATGCAGGACAATAGATTCCTACCTCATCAACTACTTCCTAATACCCACATGTTATCACATCCTACTCATGCAATGTTTGAGGGTGAAGCTAATGCATAAAAACTGGGTATGAAAAGTATGATCAAAGTGAGAACTTGCCTTGTATAGTTGATGAAGATGATTCGCACTCATAACTCCTGATAGTTCTACTCGTCACACTCTGGTCAATCTATCATGAGCAAGCAATTGCATGCATAAGCACTCATGCAAAAGAATCAAAGAAAAGATATCGGAATCTTTGAAAACAGGAAAATAACTCTTGGGAACAGAAAACACTTTCTAACAGTGCCAAAATTGGGTGAATTTGGTCTTATCAGAAAGTTTAGGAAGAGCTTCAATTAGCAAAAAGAATCAATTAAATCGGAGATATAAAACTCGAGTTACGATCAAATGAAGTTCAAATACAATTCTGTTGGAATTCAAATTTTAGAATTTCAAAAATATGTTTGAGTTGGTTTACTGGATAGAGGAGATCATAACGAAGAAGTGGGCGCTAGTTTCGTTGGATTTGGATAAACGGTTGAAAAGTTGTGAATGTTTGAAAACCAGGGGCTAAACTATAAGAAAACTTATTTGCAACTGGGTCCCTGGCCACGTGACAGCAAGCTAACGGACGAACGTCCACTACAGAAGCTTATGTGACAAAATCGTTTGCTGTAAAGACTAAAACAACGAACGTTCACTTCTTAAAGAAAAATGGTTTGCAAGAAAAAAATTAGCAGATCTAATCTACAGTGTCAAAACTAGATCGGACGGTCGAGGATTACCGCGGTGGTGAGACGAAGACGATGGAGAGGTCAGCTCCTGTGCTCGATGGTGGTGACGTCTCCGGCGATCGCCGATGGAGACGGAGGGGTCAGGCGGACGCGGCAGAGAAAGGCGAGTCCGGGGGTGGTCTCGGTGGGACTCGGGGACGTCAGGACGAGGCAAGGTGGTGACGGCGGTGAGCAACGGCGCGCGGTGGCAGAAAGCTTCTCCGGTGATGGATTTGCGGTTGGTACAGGGGCTCTGGTGGTTCTCGGGCTCGTCCGAGGGCACGGGGAGGTGCAGCGCGGAAAGGCGAGATCGATGGTGATGGCGGAGGTGGTCAGAAGGAGCGGGTGGAGGCGTGGTAAGGCGGCGGAGCTCGTCGAAGCTTCGCGAACTCCGGCGAGATCGGGAGTACTCCCTAGGGCACGGTAGATCGAGGTTTTCGCGAAAATCGGACGAGGATGAGGTGGGAAGTATTTATAGGGGTTTGGGGTTGCGCGAGGGGCCATGGAGATAGCGCCCCAGGAGGATTTGAGCGGCGGTGCTCAGTGTCGTGCTCGGGCGGGAGTCCTGCCTGTCGTGGGGAAGAAGAAGACACGGGCCCCGCTGTCAGCGAGACAGGGCGAGCGGGAGGGGATCGGGCGACCGGGGCAGAGGCGGTTCGCGCGAGGGAGAGAGGCCATGGGCTGATTCAGCTTATTGGGCCATGGGGCGGAGAGAGAGAGAGCAATGCTGGGCTTCGGCCTGGCACTGTTCGAAGAGTTGTTTTTACAAACACAACAAAAAAATAAAACAAAACCAAATAAAATAAATTATAACATAGTCATATTATATATCAAAATTTTCAAAAAAATAGTTTCTACCACGTGAACATTTTTCTAGCATCAAATAAATTCCTCAAAAAATTAAATAAAGCAAAGAGTGCTACAGCTCTAATAAAACCAAATAAAAACATTTAAAAATACCAAAATGATTTCAAAGTTATTTCTCTCCAATTTTCTACTATAGGGAATCATTTTACCCTATTTTCCATATATTTTATTTTTGGAGAAAAATAATTTGAATAAAACCCAAATAACTCCAAATTGAAAAATAATTTGAAGGGACTTTTAAATTTGATTCTTTGCAACTCCCAACTCATATTTCATATGTTTGAAGAAGTCATTTTATCTTCTCTCATGAAAATCATTGAGTTTCTTAAAGTTTCTGAATTTGAAATATTTTCAAATGGAATTCAAATCTTTTCGAAACCCTTTTTCATTTATTTAAATGGAAGAAGTCATATCATCTTATCTCTAGGGATTTGTGGTGAAATGAATTTGAATTCATGGAGATTAGAAATGCAAGGTGAAAGTTTGGGAAAGTCCTTTTATTCCCTCTCATTTAACTTGCAAAAAGTTTCAAATTTCACTCAATTTCACACAAGCAACCACACCTCAATCAAACAAACAATCAAATCTATTTATTTAATATAACATTCGAAAATTTAGAATTTTTGGATGTTACATCTTCTTTGCCTCGCAATAGTATCGATTCTTGGAATAAATGCAAAAATGCTTTTATCACTAAGTATTTTCCTCCCGCAAAAATTATTTCCCTTAGAACCCAGATCATGAATTTCAAGCAAGTTGAACATGAGCATGTTGCGCAATCTTGGGAAAGGATGAAAATGATGCTAAGGAATTGCCCAACTCATGGGTTAAATCTTTGGATGATCATACAAAAAAATTATGCAGGGTTGAATTTTGTTTCTCGTAATCTTTTAGATTCCGCCACGGGTGGTACTTTTATGGAAATTACTTTGGGTGAAGCCACCAAATTTCTTGATAATATCATGACAAATTATCCACAATGGCATACCAAAAGAGCTCCTACTAGTAAAAAAGTTAATTCGGTTGAAGAAATTTCTTCCTTGAGTGATAAGGTTGATGCTCTTATGAAATTGGTTGCTAGTAAAAGTGCTCCTATTGATTTTAATGATATGCCTTTCTCTACTTTTATTGAGCAAAATAGTGATGCCATTGATGTGATTTTTATTTCTCGCAATAATTTTAACAAGAATGCTTATAGAGGAAATTTTAATCCTAGGCCTTTTCCTAGTAATTCCTCTAACAATTATGGTAATTCCTATGGAAACCAATCTTATAATAATAATTGGAGCACCTCTGATCTTGAGAATAATATTAAAGAATTTATCAATACACAAAAAGTTTTCAGCACTTCCATAAAAGAAAAGTTGAATAAGATTGATGATTTGTCTAGAAGTGTTGATAGAATTGCTCATGATGTGGAAAATCTCAAGATGAAATTCTTTGTGTCTAAAGTAGATGAATCAATTAAAGCTCTTTATGTTTCTGTGGATGATAGTAAGAAAAGAACTGCTATGCTTAGAGCTAAAAGAGAATTTTTAGAAAAATCTTTTTCTAGTGATTATTCTTACAAAAGTGATGAAGATCTTAAAATGATCGGTGCTTCTTCTATTGATTCCTTGTTTAGTAGAGTTAAGAATGATGAAAAAGGGACTAGAGAAGAGTCAACTTTAGGTAGAAGGCGTCCCAATATTTTGGAGGGTGAAAATCTTGTTAAGAAAATTGATGAAAGTGGGTTTGGAGAGGTCAAAACTTTAGCTAGTGATGTGCCCACTATTTTGGATTACAAAGACTTTAATTATGATAGTTGCTCTTTGATTGATTGTATTTCTTTGTTGCAATCCATGATAAATTCACCCCATGCTTATGAACAAAACAAAGCTTTTACTAAACATATTGTTGATGCTATGATGAAAGCTTTGGAAGAAAAGTTTGAATTAGAAGTATCAATTCCTAGAAAATTGCATGATGAATGGGAACCTACTATCAAAGTCAAGATTAAAAATTATGAGTGTTTTGTTTTGTGTGACGTGGGTGCTAGTGTTTCCACAATTCCGAAATATTTATGTGATGTGCTTGGTCTTACCAATCTTGAAGAATGTTCGTATAGCCTCATATTTCTTCTCCGATATTTGGGTTTTGTTTGGCCAACTTGATCTATTTAACTTGCAATGGGAAGAGGTGCCCAGTAGTCGATTCAATCTTACGGTGCTTGATCCCAGTGACAGAAAGGGAACCGACACGTATGTATCGTTGCTACTAAGGATACAAAGATGAGATCTATATCTACCGCCATATAGATAAACGGATCTTGTCTACATCATGTCATCATTCTTATTGCATTACTCCATTTTTCCATGAAATTAATACACTAGACGCATGCTGGATAGCGGTCGATGTGTGGAGTAATAGTAGTAGATGCAGGCAGGAGTCGGTCTACAAATCTTGGACGTGATGCCTATGTAATGATCATTGCCTGGATATCATCATAATTATTTGAAATTCTATCAATTGCCCAACAGTAATTTGTTTATCCACCGTTTGCTATTTTTCTCGAGAGAAGCCACTAGTGAAACCTATAGCCCCCGAGTCTTCTTTCTCACGTATTTGCCTTGCGATCTATTTTTCCTTTGCATTTTTATTCAGATCTATTAAACCAAAAAATACAAAAATACCTTGCTGCGTTTTATCTTTATTTATTTTATTTGGCATTCGATCTATCAATCTACTACAATTTACCTCACGTCAGTTTGCCTATCTTTAGGCGCCGTACCCCGGAAGGGATTGACAACCGCTTTAACACGTCGGGTTGCGAGGTGTTGTTATTTGTGTGCAGGTGCTACTTACGTTGTGTTTCTTGGTTCTCCTACTGGTTCGATACCTTGGTTTCATAACTGAGGGAAATACCTACCGTCACTGTGCTACATCATCCCTCTCTCTTCAGGGAAATACCGACGTAGTTCCAGCTACCATCACGTTCCCCTACAAATTTGGTATTCGTTCGATATTTTGATGAGATATATGTTGTCTCTCCTCTAGTGGTGCTATGTGAACGTCGACTACATGACACTTCACCATTATTTGGGCCTAGGGAAGGCATTGGGAAGTAATAAGTAGATGGTGGGTTGCTAGAGTGGCAGAAGCTTAAACCCTAGTTTATGCGTTGCTTCGTAAGGGGCTGATTTGGATCCATATGTTTCATGCTATGGTTAGGTTTGCCTTAATACTTTTTTCGTAGTTGCATATGCTTGTGAGAGGGGTTAATCATAAGTGGGAGGCTTGTCCAAGGAATGGCATCACCGAAGCACCGGTCCACCCACATATCAAATTATCAAAGTAACCAACGGGAATCATATGAGCATGATGAAAACTAGCTTGACAACAATTCCCATGTGCCCTCGGGAGCGCTTTGCTTTGTATAAGAGTTTGTCTAGGCTTGTACTTTGCTACAAAAAGGATTGGGCCACCTTGCTGCACCTTAGTTACTTTATTTACTTGTTACCCGTTACGATTTATCTTATCAAAAAACTATCGGTTACCGATACTTTCAGTGCTTGTAGAGAATACCTTGCTGAAAACCGCTTGTCATTTCCTTCTGCTCCTCGTTGGCTTCGATACTCTTACTTATCGAAAGGACTACGATAGATCCCATATACTTGTGGGTCATCAAGGCTCTTTTCTAGCACCGTTGCCGGGGAGTGAAGCGCCTTTGGTAAGGAAACATTTATATAGTGTGCTGAAATTTACTATCACTTGTTACTATGGAAAATAATCCTTTGAGGGGATTGTTCGGGGTATCTTCACCTCAACCAGAACCACAATTAGCTACTCCTCAACCTACTGCACTTACTGAAAATATTTATTATGAAATTCCTTCAGGTATGTTAGAGAAATTGCTAGCTAATCCTTATGCAGGAGATGGAACATTACATCCTGATATGACTTAATCAATGTGGATGAAGTTTGCGGATTATTTAAGCTTGCATGTATGCCCGAGGATGTTGTCAAGAATAAGGTCTTCCCTTTATATTTGAAGGGAAAGGCATTGAAATGGTATAGTCTATTTGATGATATTCGATCATGGAACTACAACCGATTGAAATTGGAATTTCATCAGAAGTTTTATCCTATGCATCTGGTTCATCATGATCAGAATTATATATATAATTTTTGGCCTCGTGAAGGAGAAAGTATCGCTCAATATTGGGGGAGGCTTAAGTCAATGTTATATTCATTCCCCAATCATGAGCTCTCAAGGGAAATTATTATTCAAAACTTTTATGCTCGGCTTTCTCATAAAGATCGATCCATGCTTGATACTTCTTGTACGGGTTCCTATATGAAGAAGGATATTGAATTCAAATGGGATTTATTGGAAAGAATTAAATTCAACTATGAAGATTGGGATCTCGATGAAGGTAAGGAGTCAAGTATAAACTTTGAGTTTGATTGTGTTAAATCTTTTATGGATACCGATGCCTTTCGTGATTTTAGCACTAAATATGGACTTGACTCTGAGATAGTAGCTTCTTTTCTAAATATTTTGCAACTCATGTTGATCTCCCTAAGGAGAAGTGGTTTAAATATCATCCTCCCATTTAAGTTAAAGTAGTTGAACCTATTAAAGTTGAAGGAGAAACTATTATATATAATGTTGATCCTATTGTTCCTACTGCTTATATTGAGAAACCACCTTTTCCTATTAGAATAAAGGATCATGCTAAAGCTTTAACTGTGGTTAACAAAAGTAATATTAGACCACCCAAACCCTCTGAACAAATTAAAGTTGAACCTAGTATTTATATGGTTAAAGATCTCTTGGTCGATAATATTGATGGGCATGTCATTTAATTATGTGATGAAGCTGCTAGAATTGCCAAACCCGATATGAAAGATAAACATAGACCTGTTGTTGGCATAGCTGTTGTTTATGTTAAAATAGGAGATCATTGTTATCATGGCTTATGAGATGTGGGTGCTAGTGCGAGTGCAATTCCTTATATCTTATATAAAGAAATTATGAATGATATTGCACCTGCTAAGATAGAAGATATTGATGTTACTATTAATCTTGCTAACAGAGATACTATATCACCAATTAGGATTGTTAGAGATGTTGAAGTATTGTGTGGAAAAAGTAAACATCCTAGTGATTTTATTGCTCTTCGTTCCCCACAAGATAATTTTTGTCCCATTATATTTGGTAGACCCTTCTTGAATACTGTTAATGCTAAGATAGACTATGAAAAAGATATTGTTACCGTTGGTTTAGGGGATATGTGTCATGATTTTAATTTCTCTAAATTTCATAGACAACCCCATGATAAAGAATTGCCTAGTACAGATGAAATTGTTGGTCTCGCTTCTATTGTCGTGCCTCCTGCTGATCCTTTAGAACAATATTTGCTAGACCATGAAAATGATGTGTTTATGAATGAAAGAAGGGAAATAGATGGAGTATTCTTTATCCAGGGACCTATTTTGAAACATAATTTGCATGTTGAAATCCTTGGGGATCCTCCTCCACCCAAGGGTGATCTTGTGTTTGAGCTTAAACCACTACCCGATACTCTGAAATATGCTTATCTTAATGAAAAGAAGATATATCCTGTTATTATTAGTGCTAACCTTTCAGAGCATGAAGAAAATAAATTATTGAAAACTCTGAAGAAGCACCGTGTCGCTATTGGATATACTCTTGATGATCTTAAGGGCATTAGTACCACTCCATGTCAGCACAAAATTAAATTGGAGAAAGATGCTAAACCAGTTGTTGATCATCAACGACCGTTAAATCCCAAGATGAAAGACGAAGTGGTAAGAAATGAAATACTAAAGCTTTTGGAGGCAGGTATAATTTATCCTATTACTGAAAGACAATGGGTAAGTTCCGTCCATTGTGTCCCTAAGAAAGGAGGTATTACTGTTGTCCCTAATGATAAGAATGAATTGATTCCTCAAAGAATTGTTACAGGTTATAGAATGGTAATTGATTTCCGCAAATTAAATAAAGCTACTAGAAAGATTATCCAAACAAACACATTTTTTATTTCTAGATGGTTATTCTGGTTTCTCTCAAATACCTGTGTCAAAAGAGGATCAAGAGAAAACCACTTTCACTCTCCCTTTCGGTACCTTTGCTTATAGACGTATGCCTTTTGGTTTATGCAATGCACCTGCTATGAAACACCCTCGATGCGGCTATATCTCCCACGCGTCGGAGCACGACTTAGAGGCATAACCGCATCGAAGGCAATGTCGTAAGAGGGGTAATCTTTACACATCCCATGTACTGAATAAGAAAGAGGTACAAAGTTGGCTTACAATCGCCACTTCACACAATACATGAATATAACATTACATCATTCAGATACAATCAAGGTCCGACTACGGAACCGAAATAAAAGAAGACCACCCCTAATGCAAAAGATCCCCGATCGCCCCGACTGGGCTCCACTACTGATCAACTGGAAACGAAACAGCACAATGGACACGATATTCATCGAGCTCCTCCTTGATCTTGGTCGCATCACCTACACGGTATCAACGGCACCTGCAAACTAGGTTTGGAAGGGATCCATGAGTCATGGGGACTCAGCAATCTCACACCCTCGCGGTCAAGACTATTTAAGCTTATAGGTAGGGTAAAGGTATGAGGTGGAGCTGCAGCAAGCACTAGCATATATGGTGGCTAACATACGCAAATGAGAGCGAGGAGAGAAGGCATAGCTCGGTCGTGAACTAGAAGTGATCAAGAAGTGATCCTGAAACTACTTACGTTCAAGCATAACTCCAACACCATGTTCACTTCCTGGACCCCGCCGAGAAGAGACCATCATGGCTACACACGCGGTTGATGCATTTTAATTAAGTTAAGTGTCAAGTTCTCTACAACCAGATATTAACAAATTCCCATCTGCCCATAACCGCGGGCACGGCTTTCGAAAGTTCATAACCCTTGAGGGGTGTCCCAGCTTAGCCCATCACAAGCTCTCACGGTCAACGAAGGATATTCCTTCTAGCGGGAAGACCCGATCAGTCTCGGAATCCCGGTTACAAGACATTTCGACAATGGTAAAACAAGACCAGCAAAGCCACCCAATGAGCCGACATCCCGATAGGAGCTGCAGATATCTCGTTCTCATGGCAACACTAGATAGGTCAAGCTACGAGTAAAACCAGCCCTCGAGTTTCCCCGAGGTGGCCCCGCAGGCTGCTCGGTTAGGACCAACACTTAGACAAGCACTGGCCCGGGGGGTTAAAATAAAGAAGACCCTCGGGAGAGCGACTCCCAAGGGAAAAGTAGGTAGTGGTGAGGCAAATGGTAAAACCAAGGTTGGGCCTTGCTGGAGGAGTTTTATTCAAAGCGAACTGTCAAGGGGTCCCCATAACACCCAACCGTGTAAGGAACGCAAAAATCAAGGAACATAACACCGGTATGACGGAAACTAGGGCGGCAAGAGTGGAACAAAACACCAGGCATAAGGCCGAGCCTTCCACCCTTTACCAAGTATATAGATGCATTAATTAAAAGAAGAGATATTGTGATATCCCAACAAAATCCATGTTCCAAACATGGGACAAACGTCAATCTTCCCCTGCAACTAACAACGCTATAAGAGGGGTTGAGCAAAGTGGTAACAAAGCCAAACAACAGTTTGCTAGGACAAGGTGGGTTAGAGGTTTGACATGGCAATATGGGAGGCATGATAAGCAAGTGGTAGGTATCGCGGCATAGGCATAGCAATAGAGCGAGCAACTAGCAAGCAAAGATATAAGTGATTTCGAGGGTATGGTCATCTTGCCTGAAATCCCGCAAGGAAGAAGAACGAGTCCATGAAGAAGAAAACAGACGTAGATGAACGGATTCTCACAACTCCGGAACGAAACCGAAGCTAACACGAGAAGTAACCCGGAAAGAAGCAAACAACATAGTAAACAACCATCACATAAGCATGGCATGATGCACCACCAAGTATGATGCATGTCCGGTTTAATGAGGCATGGCATGGCAAAGTGCACGAGAAATTCTACAAATTAAGTGGAGATCAATATGCAACAAGTTGCATATTGACGAAACACCACAACAAGTTATTTAGTTCGATCTCGTTTGTGTACCCAACAATATTAAATGTTTGATTAACATGGCAAGAGTTGGATCAAATGGAAAACTACCTATCTAGGCAAGTTTAAATGAGGCCGGAACAACAAACAACAAGTCCGGAAAAACCTCATGTGCAATATCTTAGGTTTGCTACTGATCTGCCCTAAACCAAATTTTAGACTTGTTAAACATGCTAGATGAGTGCACCATGTTAAACTAGGCATTTTTCTACCCCATTTACATATAAAGTTTAATAAATTTGGAGCTACGGTCATTTAGTTATGAAATAAAACATTTTAATGAGTTATTTAAGCAAATTTAAACAAACAACATTTTAAACATTTTAAACATAGATGAAAGTTGGATATTATTAAACTAGACAAAATTCTAAGCATATTTCATATTAAGTTTGTTTTAATATGATGCACTGTTTGTGAGTAATAAAATGCATGAAGTTTAGGGGTTTTTCTGCAAATTTGTAAACTCTGGAATAATAGACAAATCACAGACGCTAGAAACAAACATACGCGGGCCAAAATTGGCTGGTCCAACAGGTGAAAAAAAACAAGAGCAGGGGCGCTTGGGGGCTGCCTCACCATGGGCCTTGGCCCAGTCGGTGGAGGAAGGAGGCCGGTTGCTGGGCCTGCAGTGGTGTGGCCCAGTTCGGTGGATCTGGAGGTCAATGGGCCACTCCAGATCGAGGTGACTCCAGATCGAGGTGAGGCCGGCCCAGGCGAAGTCAACGCGGGCGAGGTGTTCGCACTCTCGAAGGAAACAGAGGATGCAGCGCCAGGGGCCGAGGGGATGCAGTCAACGGCGCGGGGTAGTTGCAGTGGTTGCAGTTGCCGCTCGTTGAAGAGGAGATGCAGAGTGGCGAGGAACTTGCAGCGGCGGGCGCCACGCTGGAGAGGAGGCAGGCTTGGCGATGCACTTGCCGAGGACGAGGTCGGGGAGCAGGACTTGCCGGATCTGATGGGGACGGCGACGGAGACAAACGACTCCGGGCGCTCGAGGAGATTCAACGATGGCGGCAGGATTCCTGTGATCCACAGGAGAGAGAGACCTTGAGAGGGGAAGAAATGAGAACAGAAGGAAGGAGGGGGAAGGGCGCGGGATGGTGGAGCATTGGCCTGGGCGGCCATAGTCGACCTCCGGCGAGGCAGGAGACCTGCTGGATCTTCCGACGAGCGGCGAGGGGACGAGGAGAGGAGGCGCTCAGGCGCCTGCGCGCTGGATCGAGGGCTCGACGAGCACCTCTCCTTTGGTGCTGGACACGCACGGGAGCAGGGAAGGGGAGGCGGCTGCGAGCTGGTTCGGTGTATCGGGCAGGGGAGATCCCGATGAGGATCTGATGGAGAGATGGCGCTGCGATGGGACAAACCTCCTAGAAATTAGGGTTGGGTTTATTTGGTAGGTGGTGGTCTTAAATATAGTAAGGAGGTCCAAAAGAGGGCTAGATCGGACCCTCTGATTTAAATCGGGCGGTCAAGAAAAATAGGCTAGGGAGTCCAAACAAGGAAACAGTGATGTTTTGTAGATGTTTGGGGATGATCCGGACCCAACGGTGACGACTGTCCGGGTTGGGTCCGGGGCAGCTTTTCAGACGCGCGCGGACGAGAGAGGTTAGGCTGGGCCTAGAGGTAAGATGTAGTGCAGAAGGCAATGGGCTGAGAAGAGAGAAGAGAGAGACCCGGCGACTGTTTCCGGTTACCGAAAACGTCCGACGTTTGACCAACTATATTGTCGCTATAGTTAATATTTGGGTCGTCAAACGAACTCCGAATGCGATGAAATTTGGCAGGCGGCCTAGTGGCAACATAACAACACCGCACGCCAACTTTCATCCCATTCCGAGAACATTTTTTGGCCTCTTATAAAATACTATTTCGGACATGCCGCGGGCGCGTGCAGGTGTATGTCTGGGCTCGGAACGGACAACGGACGGAACTGGGGGAACCCGGATGGATGCAAGTTTTGAAAACATGATGATGCAATGCGGATGATGACATGGCAAGATGCAACACGCAAGCAAAAGACAAGGCAACAACAGCGAATAACTGGACGACACCTGGCGCAACGGTCTCGGGGCGTCACATGCTACCTTTCAAAGATGTATGTCTGCTATATACTCTGATTTTTGTGAAAAGATTGTTGAGATTTCCATGGATGATTTCTTCGTTTGCGGAACTTCTTTTGATGATTGCTTAAGCAATGTAACACCCACAATGCGGCTATATCTCCCACGTGTCGGGGCACGACTTAGAGGCATAGCCGCATGGTAGATTTGTCACAAGAGGGGTAATCTTCACACAATCCCATGTACTGAATAGAAAGGGATAAAGAGTTGGCTTACAATCGCCACTTCACACAAATACAAGTTAAACATACATCATCCAGAATACAATCAAGGTCCGACTACGGAACCAAAATAAAAGAAGACAACCCCAAATGCTAGATTCTCGATCTTCCCAACTGGGCTCCACTACTGATCAACAAGAAACGAAACAAAACAACGATCAAGATCTTCATCGAGCTCCCACTTGAGCTGGGTTGCGTCAGCTGCACTGGTATCATCGGCACCTGCAACTGTTTGGAAGTATCTGTGAGCCACGAGGACTCAGCAATCTCACACCCGTGAGATCAAGACTATTTAAGCTTATAGGTAGGAAAGGGTAGTGAGGTGGAGCTGCAGCAAGCACTAAGCATATATGGTGGCTAAAATATGCAAATAAGAGCGAGAAGAGAAGCAACGCAATGGCCGAGAAGCTAGAAGTGATCTTGAAGCTACTTACGTCCAAACATAAACACAAGAACCGTGTTCACTTCCCAGACTCCGCCGAGAAGAGACCATCACGGCTACACACGCGGTTGATGCATTTTAATTAAGTTAAGTTTCAAGTTCTCTACAACTGGACATTAACAAATTCCCATCTGCCCATAACCGCGAGCACGGCTTTCGAAAGTTCAAAACCCTACAGGGGTGTCCCAACTTAGCCCATCACAAGCTCTCACGGTCAACGAAGGATATTCCTTCTCCCAAGAAGACCCGATCAGACTCAGAATCCCGGTTACAAGACATTTCGACAATGGTAAAACAAGACCAGCAAAGCCGCCCCGATGTGCCGACAAATCCCGATAGGAGATGCACATATCTCGTTCTCAGGGCACACTGGATTGTCCAAACTTCCGGTAGGCCAGCCCAGAGTTGCCCCTGGTGGCCATCGGCGGCTGACAGGTTGGACCAACACTCAGAGGAGCACTGGCCCGGGGGGGTTAAAATAAAGATGACCCTCAGGCTCCAGAAACCCAAGGGAAAAAGGCTTAGGTTGTTAGCCAAATGTAAAACCAAGGTTGGGCCTTGCTAGAGGAGTTTTATTCAAAGAGAACTGTCAGGGGGTTCCCATAACACCCAACCGCGTAAGGAATGCAAAATCAAGGAACATAACACCCGTATGACGGAAACTAGGGCGGCAAGAGTGGAACAAAACACCAAGCATAAGGATGAGCCTTCCACCCTTTACCAAGTATATAGATGCATTAATTAAAATAAGAGATATTGTGATAACCCAACATATCGGTGTTCCAACATGGAACAAACTTCAACTTCACCTGCAACTAACAACGCTATAAGAGGGGCTGAGCAAAAGTGGTAACATAGCCAAACAATGGTTTGCTAGGAAAGGTTGGCTAGAGGCTTGACATGGCAATATGGGAGGCAAGATATAGCAAGTGGTAGGTAGCACGACATAGCAATAGAGCGAACAACTAGCAAAGCAAAGATAGAAGTGATTTCGAGGGTATGGTCATCTTGCCTGAGATCCCGCAAGGAAGAAGAACGAGTCCATGAAGAAGAAAAACTGGCATAGTCGAATGGATCCTCACAACTCCGGAACGAAACTGAAGCTAACGAGAGAAGCAACCCGGAAAGAAGCAGGCAACATAGTAAACAACCATCACATAAACATGGCATGATGCACAACCAAGTATGATGCATGTCCGGTTTAATGAGGCATGGCATGGCAAAGTGCACAAACAATACTACAAATTAAGTGGAGCTCACTATGCAACGAGTTGCATATTGATGGAACACCACATTCAAGTTATTTAGTTCGATCTCATTTATGTACCCAACAATATTAAATGTTGATTAACATGGCAAGAGGTGGAGCGTAAGTAAAATAAACATTTAGGCAAGTTTAAATGAGGCCGGAAATAACAAACAACAATTCCGCTAAATCCCCATATGCATTTAGCAATTTGGTGCAACAACAATTTTAAACATTTAAATGTTATTATCATGATGCGAATGACATGTGCAAGTTTTATGCAGTATTTATGAAAAGGTTGACATGATAAGATATGAGACATTTGTCATCGTGGCGGAAATGGAAGGGGTGCCACGGCAACGACAACGGAAATGGTGCCACGGCAACATTCCGGTTCCGGTAACTCAATTGAGATGCTGGTGCAAAAGGAAGTGTGACAGGAGCGTGTCATGCAAGATGATGGGGTGATCCCAGTTGCCGGGTTCCCACGGGTGGACGACATGGCAACGAGGAACATGCAAGCGACAATTTCAGACACGGTGCAAACGTGGGGTTCATCTCATTCAACACACATGCATTCGGTCCACGTACGGTCGTCTTCATGGTTATACCTTTCGAAGTGTGCATTATCAGAACGGATCAAGTTCATAGAGGGAAGTAGGCGCTCTTGCGACGGCGGTAGTGGAAGTAGTCGTTCTCGCTTCGTAGATGTTCACACTCCGTAGGTGTTCAGGGTCAAACCAAGGAACTTGACGTCCACGGGTCTTCGAGGGTCGATGGTACATGTTCTGTAGACGTTCGGGCTGCGGTAGTGGTACACGTTTTGAAGGGGAAGTAGAGGTTCTCGTGATCTTGGCGTTGGTAGTGGTATATGTCATCAGTAGTCGAACATGGTGATCCGGAGAGGGTACTTGGCAACATGCACGTCGTTGGTAGTTGTACACAATCGTTGTCGGACTTGACGGGTTCGAGCTCTCCGGGTGTAGTGGTACTTGGCGTCTCATCGTGTAGTCGTTTGTCGTAGTTGGACTTGACAAAAATGCACATCGGCTGTAGTCGTACACGTTCGGAGAAGAACTTGTCGACGAGGGACTTGGCGATTCCGGAGACGGCAGAAGACGAACTGGGTGGTCCTTGTTGACCTGGTACTTAGCGTTATTCCCTGTTCGGGGGTCGAGCTTGACGTCAACAGCAACAGCAAGTGGAGGTGCAAGACGCGGGGCGTGCACATGAGCCAATAGTCATCGGGGCCAAACAGATGACCTTGGCAGCCTTCGATGGAGGCAGCAGCAGAACAGGGGCTCGTGGAGACAACGACGATGAATAGGGGCACGGCGCCGTGGCACATCGGGCGGAGTGCCCGTTTTGTTTGTCACGGGAAAGCAGCAGCAGCAGGGCATGCCGGATGTGGAGTGGCGCCTGGTCGCCGGCGAGGTGGCCGTCCGGCCAATGAGACGAGCGTAGGGTCGGGTGCTGGTCGTGGTCATCGGCGAGAAGTAGGGCATGGGAGGAGGAAGGCCATGACGCGGCTGTCGTTGATCGGCGGTGAGGTAGAGGAGCCGGGGGAGGCGAAGGTCGAAGCCGGTGGCGCTGCAACATGGCGGCACGACGGACGAACATCACCGTGAACGAAGCAGCAGGGCAGCACCGGTGCTGAATGGCGAGGGCGAGGGGAAACCCAAGGGACTCAGGCTCCCGACGAGCAGGATGAACGGGGAGGAGGAGATCCGGGCGCGGGTATAGCAGAGCCGCTTGAGGAGTGGACGAGGAGGAATCGGGGGAAGCGCGTAGGGGAGAGGGGCGGTGCCAGACAAGGGAATCAAGCACGGGGTCGGGTGCTCTGTTCCTGTCTGGCGGCATTGAGGGATGAGGAGGGAGCAAGGGGAAAGACTCAGGGAGGCTAGGGTTCGGTCGGGCCTATGGGCCGGCGCGGGAGGAGGTGTTTAGGTGGGCTGACCTACTTGGAGGCCCAAGTGACCAGCTGGGCTTGAACAGTGAGGCTTGAACAGTGAGGCCCAAGGGGCACTGCTGCTATCTCTCCTCTCTCTTAAATATCTTATTTTCTTTAGCAGAAAAGAAATTAGAGAGAGGAAAAGAAAGAGAGGGTTAGGGAAGGATTTTGCGCATGGGGATAATTTCGCCGGACTCACAAAAACGTGCATGGTCCGAGAAAATTACAAGTGGCAAGATCAAACGATAAGAATTTAAACTCATTTGAATTTAATTCAAATGGGTTTGAACTAGTACGAGGTTTTAGGAGTATCCAAAAATGTTGAGAATTTTGATAGAGCTCCGGAAAATGGTAAAAGAATTATTGGCAAGGCTAGAGAGTCGAAACTTGAAGAAGAAAAGGCCAAGGGATTTAATATGCAAGTGGGCTCATGGGTGATTCCAAAACAATGGAATATTTTATAATATCTCCCTAAATATTGGGAGGGTATGTTTTAAGGAGAAACCACCATGTGAGTTCCCTCAATTTAAATGAATCGAAGATCCATACAATTTAATTGGTTGATTTTAAAAAATTAAATGACATGATGACATGATGCAAGCTCATGATGCAAAGATGAATGCAATCAAACCAACAACTCACACGATGAATCTCGGAAAAACATGGAAGGCGTCTGAAGCTTCAGTCTTGGGGCGTCACAACACTCCATCACTACGAAGGGATCTCGCACCGAGATCTAGGACGGCACCGGAGAGAAGCGGGAGAGGAAAAGAAGAGGTAAAACTAAGTTGCTTCTTTGACAAACGAGTGAAACCAAAGAACCTTGATAGGTTGCAACTCAAAAGAAAGAATACAACAGAGATGAACGAAGTTGAAAACACTCCATTAGAAAAGAGGAACAAGGAACATTACTAGAACCTTGTAGGTTGAAAGACTTAAGAAAAGGTTACAATGGACAAGAAGTAGATGCAAGGGCAGAAAAGAGAAGAAAAACTTGATAAGTTGAAAGATGAGAGGGCACAATATTCCTGCTAAACGGATAAGCAAGGAAAAGAACATGATATTACAAAATGAGATGATGGGTCGAAGAGAGCAACATCACAATGCCTCTGGAACGAATGTAAGAATGGAATGAAAAGAACGGAGATGAGAGAACCAACATCTCTCACAACTGAACTTAAGATATCACTCTTATGAAGGGTTGAACGGAATTGTTGGAAATCGACAACAAAAGATATGATTTGCAATGGTCTTAAGGAAAACATCCCCAAATTATGAGGTGAAGATTATGAGGTGAAGACCATCCACTAACGAAATCAATCAATTGGATTGAGATCAACAAGGAGATGAAAACTCCTTCATCGAGATGAGAAGCGAAAATTGGATCATAGATAAGCACCATAATGGCAACATTCCCAATGGAAGGCTTTAGGTGAAATCTATACCAAGATAACTCCAAGGAAGAAAATGATGGGTTTAAATATCTCATTCCTGACAACTTGCGAATCATGAAACACGAAGGTAAATTGTCAAGAATGACATAACACCACCTGAAAAATATAAGATAGAAAGAATTGCACTTCGGAATGCAAGATGAAGAATACTTGAACTCCTCAAAACAAGACATGTGTTGAACAACATGTTTATTTTAGAGTATAGCTTGGCGGATCTTAGTTTCGAAAGATATATTGAAGAACAATTGAAGAATGAAAAGAATCCTTGACGAACCACCATGTTGAGCCTCCATGAAGAACTCCGGATAGGAAAAGATAACATAAAAGAATTGAAGGTTTGAAGCGAACAAGATTCAAGCCTTGCAATGATTAGATGGAGCTTCGTGATGATATAACCGACAAACACTGGGAACTCTGAAAAGAAAAGATGAAGCAACTTGGAACAAAGAATTTCTTCCTCATGAACAAACCGGTAGAAAATAATTAAACACTTGGAAGAAGCTAGAATAAGAATTATGTTATGTGTATCCTTCACCAATTTAAATTGATGACAAACAATGGATTTGACATACTACTTATTCTCGTAGAAAGGATTAAGAGAGATATAGCATAAACTTTAGAAAGGTCTTCAATGATCCATCGGTAGGATTTGGAAAGCACACATTAATTGATATGATAAAAAAGGAAATGTTATCTTGAACAAACAACCGTAAGAATTAAAAATGAACGAAGAAAAGATAAAGAAACATCGGGAAGAATTAGAAAATGAACGAAGATACTTGAGAGAATTTAGATACAAGAGAACGAAGATACCATGAACTGATTAGAGGATATTTGAGCGATGCACCGGTATGATTTGGAGAACGAGAGCTGAAAGCTGAGAATGGATAATATTTGAAAAGATGGCCTTCGGAGGAAAGAAATGGAAACAACTCATGAAATGCTCCGGATGGGTGAAAATAATTGTCACAATCGAAAACAATTACGAGAGGATGGCATCAAGCTAGAACCATGAATCCTGAAGAGAATGGAGCAAGATTTGGAGGAAAAAAACTCTTCTTTGGTCTTCAAATGTTGAGAATGACGATGAGAAACACCACCATGAATTGTTGAGACACTCCGGAATGAATAATAGAAAGGTTGACCAATGATGAAAGAATTTGAAAGATCTTGGAGAAAGACATATGACTGATGATAATTCATTCTTACGTCAAACTTTGAAATGAATTTGAGAATAACTCCGCAAAAATTAGAAGAGTCAGGTAAGATCCTGGGAAAAAACCTATGGGTTAAGGCCCACTCAAAAGATACACCGTTGAAATGGTTTTGAAGAGAGATTGCACCGGTTGAATTAAATGTCTTGAATAAGATAACAAACTCGAAATAACTTGAACGGATTGGGAATGGAAACGTGAATCTTCTGAGATATCTTCAGCACTCCGGAACAGATGAATAGCGAGAAATGGATGATTAAGAGGTGCACCAGCATAAGAAAATGTTTGAAATGAGGAAAAGATATGATCGACAGAGCTTGACTTGAATCCACCGGAGAATAAAGAGAACGAAGAATGATAAACTTGTAGAGCATCTTCATGAGAACCACCAGGTAAGAACGTTGACGAAAAAGAATCAAGAGGCTTCACATGAATAAAATGGATACTTGATTAAGACATCTGATTCCTTGAAGGAAAAGGGTGGGAGGGCGGGAAAACAAAGGCAACTTGAAGACGGATGAAACAAACACCGTTGACGAAAACTTAGAGTTGATCTTGCGAATGTTGAAGAAGATCGGATCCACTTGAAGAAAAGCACGCCGGTTGGAAAAGGATTGACATGGAAATCTCTCAGATCATGACGGATTAGTATTCACATAGGAATATGAGAACACCACCTAGGAAAGCTATGGAATCAACACTTGACATTGAAGCAACTCGAATACCACAATTGAAAACAAAAACAAAGGATTGCTTGCAAAATAAGCCGGAACAAACATATGATAGACCCCATATCGTATCATGTGTCTGTTGGAAAGATATCCTACGAGATACTTGAATTCCCACTTATAAACTCCTGAAACTTTCTGGTTATGCAATCAAGTGTTGGGGATACAGGGGAAGCATAATATCTCACCCAAACTAACAATTCATACATCCAGTTGTATCCATCCTTCAACACAGAACCAAGAAACCTTCGAAAATCGTTTACCTCAACCTTCGAAAAGCATCCGTTATACGAGTTATGGCAATACTCCCGAACTCCCGCCCCAGTACTGGGTGGCGTCGAGGTTATCTTACCAACAACTGCATAAAAGAGATTTTCGATGTCGGCGAACTTAGGTATTCCAGAACCACAACGATAAAATTGTGATGACAACACCTCAGAGCTCAACTCCCCGGGACACTGCCACAACCCCTAAATGTCAGGAGGCACCAAGAACAATGTTCTTGTCACAAAACTATCGGAACGATTCCAAGATACTCGCATGATCCTAAATTTTTTTTGTGAAATTTGAGGAGAGAAAAGCCAAAACTTCTACGTCAGGAGGCCTCACCAGAGCGACGAAGGGACTGAGGAGTGAAAAGAATCCTACTCTCCGATATATATATATATATATATAAACCTAAGACTCAAAACATTTTGTTCTAGACTCAACAACGTCAACGATTCAATCAAGCAGGGGGCTCCTAAGTCGGGGATGGCTCTGATTACCAACTTGTCACACCCACAATGCGGCTATATCTCCCACGTGTCGGGGCGCGACTTAGAGGCATAGCCGCATGGTAGATTTGTCGCAAGAGGGGTAATCTTCACACAATCCCATGTACTGAATAGAAAGGGATAAATAGTTGGCTTACAATCGCCACTTCACACAAATACAAGTTAAACATATACATCATCCAGAATACAATCAAGGTCCGACTATGGAACCAAAATAAAAGAAGACAACCCCAAATGCTAGATCCCCGATCGTCCCAACTGGGCTCCACTACTGATCAACAAGAAACGAAAAAAAACAACGATCAAGATCTTCATCGAGCTCCCACTTGAGCTGGGTTGCGTCACCTGCACTGGTATCATCGGCACCTGCAACTATTTGGAAGTACCTATGAGCCACGAGGACTCATCAATCTCACACCCACGAGATCAAGACTATTTAAGCTTATGGGTAGGAAAGGGTAGTGAGGTGGAGCTGCAGCAAGCACTAAGCATATATGGTGGCTAACATACGCAAATAAGAGCGAGAAGAGAAGCAACGCAACAGTCGAGAAGCTAGAAGTGATCCTGAAGCTACTTACGTCCAAACATAACACAAGAACCGTGTTCACTTCCCGGACTCCGCCGAGAAGAGACCATCACGGCTACACACGCGGTTGATGCATTTTAATTAAGTTAAGTTTCAAGTTCTCTACAACTGGACATTAACAAATTCCCATCTTCCCATAACCGCGGGCACGGCTTTCGAAAGTTCAAAACCCTGCAGGGGTGTACCAACTTAGCCCATCACAAGCTCTCACGGTCAACGAAGAATATTCCTTCTCCCAGGAAGACCCAATCAGACTCGGAATCCCGGTTACAAGACATTTTGACAATGGTAAAACAAGACCAGCAAAGCTGCCCGGATGTGTTGACAAATCCCGATTGGAGCTGCACATATCTCGTTCTCAGGGCCCACCAGATTATCGAAACTTCCGGTAGGCCAGCTAGAGTTGCCCCTGGTGGCCACCGGCGGCTAACAGGTTGGACCAACACTCAGAGGAGCACTAGCCTGGGGGGTTAAAATAAAGATGACCCTCGGGCTCCGGAAACCCAAGGGAAAAAGGCTTAGGTTGTTAGGCAAATGTAAAACCAAGGTTGGGCCTTGCTGGAGGAGTTTTATTCAAAGCAAACTGTCAAGGGGTTCCCATAAGGCCCAACTGCATCAGGAACGCAAAATCAAGGAACATAACACCGGTATGACGGAAACTAGGGCAGCAAGAGTGGAACAAAACACCAGGCATAAGGACAAGCCTTCCACCCTTTACCAAGTATATAGACGCATTAATTAAAATAAGAGATATTGTGATAACCCAACATATCCATGTTCCAACATGGAACAAACTTCAACTTCACCTGCAACTAACAACGCTATAAGAGGGGCTGAGCAATAGTGGTAACATAGCCAAACAACGGTTTGCTAGGAAAGGTGGGTTAGAGGCTTGACATGGCAATATGGGAGGCAAGATATAGCAAGTGGTAGGTAGTGCGGCATAGCAATAGAGCAAACAACTAGCAAAGCAAATATAGAAGTGATTTCGACGGTATGGTCATCTTGCCTGAGATCCCGCAAGGAAGAAGAACGAGTCCATGAAGAAGACAAACGGGCATAGTCGAACGGATCCTCACAACTCCGGAACGAAACTGAAGCTAACGAGAGAAGCAACCCGGAAAGAAGCAGGCAACATAGTAAACAACCATTGTCGGATTTCGGGTTCCGGCAGACCCTTGAGGTTCGAACACTGGGGTGCGCGCGGAGATTTCGCCTCCAACCAACCTGCACCCCCCCCGTCTTGCTAGGATTTGAACTATGGAAAGAACAATACAAGACACACAGGGTTTATACTGGTTCGGGCCACCGTTGTGGTGTAATACCCTACTCCAGTTTGTGGTGTGGTGGATTGCCTCTTGGGCTGATGATGATGAACAATACAGGGAAGAACAGCCTCGCGAGCGTCTGTTCTTGGCTGGGGTGATGAACTGATGGGAGGAGCTCAGTCACCCTTTTCTCTCTCTCCCTCTCTCTCTCTTTTCGTCTCTGTCTCGACCCTCCCTGCCCTGTGGGTGGCTGGTCCTATTTATAGAGGCCCTGGTCCTCTTCCCAAATATCGAGCGGGAAGGGAGCCAACAATGGCGGGCTAATTTGAAGGGGACAGCTAGTATCAACTATCCTAACAAAAGTAGTCTTCGCCTGCACAAAGCTCTGGTGATGACACCGTCTTGAGCTCCACGGTGACCTCCGTCTCTTAGTCCTCCTGGTCTTGGTCTCGTTGCACCGAAATGGTAACCTTTGCCTGGTGCCTCGGTACTCCGCGGCTGCGCTTGCCCCCTTTGCACCAAAGAGGAAGGGAGGACGTTGCGCGGGCTGGCACCCGCCTGGCGCCCCCGGTCGTCATGGCTTGCGTCACGGGCACCTCGTGAGGTACCCCGCCTTGATCTCTCCACCTCCTCATGAGCCAGCCTGACGATGTCGCGCCTGAGGAAGCTCCGCGTCGTCCGCCCCGCGAGGCTTGGCCCCTCGCGAGGGTCTTGGGTTTGTGTTGGTGAAGATGGGCCGCGCTGGGCCCCCCTTTGAGCCACACTCCAGGCCGCAGGCAGGCAAGTCTGGGGACCCCCATTCCCAGAATGCCGACAGTAGCCCCCGAGCCTAAGGCGCGCCCGGACTTGGCCGTGCAGGAAGGCGGAAGGGCAAGGGTGAAGCACCGCGGGGCCTAACAGCCTGCGGCCTTGGGCGCCGCGTGGCGGTTGATTGGACGTGGGCGTCTCCACTTCCCCATGGCGCCTCGGCAACTGCATGGATTGGACAAGTCCCTGCATGCAAAGCGGGTCATAATTACCTGCGATCAACGGGGCCGTTGGTTGGCCATCGCCCGCCATAAGTATGGACCGGCGCGCGCCCTTCCAGTTCATCCCCCCTTGCTTCTCCTTTTTCTTCATGGCCCCGTCGAGGAGGTTCTCGGCCGCTGATAAGGGGAAGGCTTGCCGGGTTGAGCCCGCCTCTACCCCACCCAGGCGCGGCCGAGGGCGCCCTCGCAAACATCCTGTGGCCACCATGGTGGCTCCCCGCAGCCACGGTGGCGATCTTCAGCACAGGGACGGGCGGATTACTGCAGCCGGGGGGCGCGCTCCGGCCGCGCGTCCCCCTAGGCCGCGCTTTCGTGCTGCTGAAGTGCTGTCGGAGTTCGTCGTGTGGTCGGCGGAGCCGGCTAGCACCCGGCTTCCACTTCCTCGCTTCCTCCTCGGCGAGCTCCCGGCCGGCGCCCCGGGCGGCCTCTGGCTCCAGGCCGACTACTGCTGCAGCCGGGCCTTATGGGTCTCACTGGAGGTCTCTGCGGCCGGGAGCCTGTCCCTGGCCCACGGTTGGCAGATGTTTGCCCACGCGCGTGGCCTGAGCCGTCGGTGCACCCTACACTTCAAGTTCGACGGTGATGCCACCCTCTACGTGAGGGTGTTTGGGGAAGATGGTCGCCGCGTAGGGTGTTGCCCCGATGGTGATGATCGCGGCTGGGAACCCAGCTCCGGCGATGATGGAGAGGCAGCGCTCGCGCGGCTGGCGGCGCTCGGGGTTCCTCAAGCTTCTCCGGTTCTTCTTCAGGCGGCGACTCCTTTAGCGGTGGCCGCGGTCAGCCTCCACGCCGTCGTATCTGCTTGGGGGGTGGCAACGTGTCCGCCCGCCGTCACGCCCTGGTGAAGCGCGAGAGGGAGTCCGCCTGAGCTCCGGAGGCAGCTCGGGCCCTCCCTGCGGGCCGGTGTGAGGCGAGCCGCGCGGGACTTGTTCTTTCTTTTCCTTTTTCCTGCGTAACAAAGACAATAGTGCGTAGCCCCGCGGGGGCGTGTTTGGGTTATTGCTCTTAATCATCGTTTTGCTGTCATCACCATACCTTCCAGCTCTTGGGGTACCGTGCTCTTGCATCCCGCAGCACCGTGCTGACGAAGTACACTAGGTGCTCAACGAGGTGTAGTGTGTCAGTGCTGGTGGCTCCCTTCGGAGACCGTGGCGCCTCTTGAGGCAATGAGGCCTCCTGAGACTGGCAATCTGGAAGAGGGGCCTCTTCCGCCTCTGGTGCGCCCCTCTGCGGCGGCTGATCCTCCTTAGCCGTGGTGGCGGTTTCGGTAGGCCTTCCTTGTCCCTGTTCTGCCTTGTCCCGGGCTGTTGCCGCGGTTTTGATTCGGCGCTCCTCTCTGACTGCCACCAAGGCTGTGCCGGCGGAGTAGGGAGTGGCGGCGAGATAAAGCACCAGGGGCTCCTGAGGGCGCGGAGCCACCATGACCGGTGGGCTGGTCAGGTATCTCTTGAGATCTTGGAACGCCTTGTCGGCCTCTTCAGTCCACTCGAAGGGCCCCTTTTTCTTCATTAGCTGGAAGAAGGGCAGTGCTCGTTCCCCTAACTTGGAGATGAAGCGCCCTAGCGCGGTCACGCGCCCCGTGAGCTTTTGCATTTCTCTGAGGGTCTTTGGCGGGCTCATGTCTTCCACCACCTTGACCTTCTTTGGGTTAGCCTCGATGCCTCGGTGGGACACGAAGAAACCCAAGAGCTTGCCCGAAGGGACTCCGAACACACACTTCTCTAGGTTGAGCCGTAGGTTCACTGCGTTGAGGCTCGCGAAGGTCTCCTCCAAGTCTTGTATCAAGGTCCTGGCCTCCCGAGACTTTACCACAATGTCATCGACGTAAGCTTCAACATTCTTCCCGAGCTGCGGGCCCAAGGTGATGTGCATCAGCCACTGGAAGGTCGCCCCTGCGTTACGCAGCTTGAATGGCATGCATGTGTAGCAGTACACCCCACACGGGGTTAGGAAGGTTGTCTTCTCGATGTCTTCTACCGCCATCTTGATCTGGTGTTACCCAGAGAAGGCATCCAAGAAGCATAACAGGTCGCATTCCGCAGTGGAATCGACGATCTGGTTGATGCGGGGGAGCGGGAACGGATCTTGCGGGCATGCTTTGTTGAGGTTGGTGAAGTCGACACAAATACGCTCCTTCTCTCCCTTCTTTGGCACAACGACAGGGTTGGCCAACCAATCCGGGTATCGGACCTCGCAAATGACCCCAGCGGCTTCTAATTTACGGGTTTCTTGGACGATGAAGGCCTGCTTTTCTGTGGATTGCCGCCTGGCCTTCTGCTTCACAGGGCGCACGTTGGGGCACACGTTGAGGTGATGCTCGATTACACTCCTAGGGATCCCTGCCAACTGGTCAGGCTCCTAGGCGAATACCTTCTTGTTTGCGCGCAAGAACCCGACCAGGGCCTTCTCCTGCTCGGGTTTGAGGTGGGCGCCTATGGTGAAAGTGGCGTTGGTGGACCCGTCCTCATCGACGGGTATCTGCTTGGTTTCTGCCTTGTCTTGGGTGAACAACTGTTTCTTCTTGGCGGGTGCAGGCCCCTTGGGTCCGGGGGTCTCCAAGTCGGCAGGCTGTGCCGACGCCGCCATCTTGAAGGCGAGCTTGAGCGCCTGCAGCGCGTCCCCGGTGTCCCCGTGCACAGTGAGGACACCGCTGCTCCCGGGCATCTTCATGAGGTTGTACGCCGGGTGCGTCGCAGCCATGAATTGGGCCAGCGCTGGGTAGCCGAGGATGGCGTTGTAGGGGAGGCTGATGGGGGCGATGTCGAAGTCGACCAGCTCCATGCGGAAGTTGTCGTAGGTGCCGAAGGTCACTTGGAGCCGGATCTGTCCCAAGGAGCTGGACGACTTGCCCCCAACGCCTGAGAAGGGCCGGCTGGGTTGCAGCCGTTCCAGGGGTATGCATAGGAGGTTGAAGGCCTCGACCGAGAGCACGCTGAGGCCCGCGCTGCCATCAATGAGGGTTCTGGTGACGGCCACCTGGCAGATGGTGGGGGTGCACAGCATGGGGAGCGCACCCGCACAGGCCGAGTTGGAGGGCTGGTCCTCCGAGCTGAAGGTCAGGCCGTTCTCGGGCGCCGCCCGGTCCAGGGGAGCCCCCTGCTGCGTGGAGGCGGCGCTGACCCGGCGGATGAACGGCTTGACGTGGTGACTTGCAGGCGGCGCCTGCGAGCCGCCCAAGAGGGCCGCGACGACCGGGGGTGTTGGTGCAGCGCGATGGGCGGGGGAGAGGTTGCGGGGCTCCATGGGCGCGCGGAGCGCGTGGGACGAAGAACCAGCTGGGGTGAGCGAGGGAGTTGCGGTGCGGCCATCTTGCCACACGGACGGATGCTGGGACGATGCTTGCTGCTCGTCCCCCGCCGGGCCGGTGGCGGCGTTGACGGCAGGTGATGGGGAACGGCGAGGACGCCCGCCGATAGGGGCCGTCTGGGCGACGCGGGAAGCGAGCGCGGCCCGACACTCGGCGCGGGCCCGACGAGCGTCAGACATGGGCCTGATGGTCGGTGGAGAAAGGGGTGGTGGAAGACGAATCCCGGCGCACCCCTACCTGGCGCGCCAAATGTCGGATTTCGGGTTCTGGCAGACCCTTGAGGTTCGAACACTGGGGTGCGCGCGGAGATTTCGCCTGCTACCAACCTGCACCCCCCGCCTTGCTAGGATCTGAACTATGGAAAGAACAACACAAGAGACACAGGGTTTATACTAGTTCGGGCCACCGTTGTGGTGTAATACCCTACTCCAGTTTGTGGTGTGGTGGATTGCCTCTTGGGCTGATGATGATGAACAATACAGGGAAGAACAGCCTCGTGAGGGTCTGTTCTTGGCTGGGGTGATGAACTGCTGGGAGGAGCTCAGTCACCTTTTTCTCTCTCTCCCTCTCTCTCTCTTTTCATCTCTGTCTTGACCCTCCCTGCCCTGTGGGTGGCTGTTCCTATTTATAGAGGCCCTGGTCCTCTTCCCAAATATCGAGCGGGAAGGGAGCCAACAATGGCGGGCTAATTTGAAGGGGGACAGCTAGTATCAACTATCCTGACAAAAGTTGTCTTCGCCTGCACAAAGCTCTGGTGATGACGCCGTCTTGGGCTCCACGGTGACCTCCGTCTCGTAGTCCTCCTGGTCTTGGTCTCTTTGCACCGAAATGGCAACCTTTGCCTGATGCCTCGGTACTCCGCGGCTGCGCTTGCCCCCTTTGCACCAAAGAGGAAGGTGGGACGCTGCGCGGGCTGGCACCCGCCTGGCGCCCCCGGTTGTCATGGCTTGCGTCACGGGCACCTCGTGAGGTACCCCGCCTTGATCTCTCCGCCTCCTCGTGAGCCAGCCTGACGAGGCCGCGCCTGAGGAAGCTCCGCGTCGTCCGCCCCGCGAGGCTTGGCCCCTCGTGAGGGTCTTGGGTTTGTGTTGGTGAAGATGGGCCGCCTGGGCCCCCCTTTGAGCCACGCCGCAGGCCACAGGCAGGTAAGTCTGGGGACCCCCGTTCCCAGAACGCTAACAACCATCACATAAACATGGCATGATGCACAACCAAGTATGATGCATGTCCGGTTTACTGAGGCATGGTATGGCAAAGTGCACTAACAATACTACAAATTAAGTGGAGCTCACTATGCAACGAGTTGCATATAGACAGAACACCACATTCAAGTTATTTAGTTCGATCACGTTTATGTACCCAACACTATTAAATGTTGATTAACATGGCAAGAGGTGGAGCATAAGTAAACTAAACATTTAGGCAAGTTTAAATGAGGCCGGAAATAACAAACAACAATTCCGGTAAATCCCCATATGCATTTGGCAATTTGGTGCAACAAAATTTTTAAACATTTAAATGTTATTATCATGATGCGAATGACATGTGCAAGTTTTATGCAGTATTTATGAAAAGGTTGACATGATAAGATATGAGACATTTGTCATCGTGGCTAGAAAGAAAGGGGTGCCACGACAACGACAACAGAAATGGTGCCATGACAACATTCCGGTTCCGGTAACTCAATTGAGATACCGGTGCAAAAGGAAGTGTGACGACAGCGTGTCATGCAAGATGATGGGGTGATCCCGGTTGTCGGGTTCCCACGGGTGGACAGCATGGCAACGAGGAGGAACATGCAAGCGACAATTTCAGACATGGTACAAACGCGGGGTTCATATCATTCAACACACATGCATTCGGTCCACGGACGGTCATCTCGATGGTTATACCTTTCAAAGCGTGCATTATTGGAACGGATCAAGTTCGTAGCGGGATGTAGGCGCTCTTGCGACGGCGGTAGTGGAAGTAGTCGTTCTCGCTTCATAGATGTTCACACTCCATTGGTGTTCGGGATCAAAACGAGGAACTTGACGTCCACGGGTCTTCGAGGGTCGACGGTACATGTTCTATAGACGTTCGGGCGGCGGTAGTGGTACACGTTTTGAAGGGGAAGGAGAGGTTCTTGCGATCTCGGTGATGGTAGTGGTATATGTCATCGGTAGTCGAGCATGGCGATCCGAAGAGGGTACTTGGCAACATGCACGTCGTCGGTAGTTGTACACAATCATTGTCGGACTTGACGGGTTCGAGGTCTCCGGGTGTATGGTACTTGGCATCTCATCGTGTAGTCGTTTGTCGTAGTCGTACACGTTCGGAGAAGAACTTGTCGTCGAGGGACTTGGTGATTCCGGAGACGGCAGCAGACGAACTGGGTGGTCCTCGTTGACCTGGTACTTAGTGTTATTCCCTGTTCGGGGGTCGAGCTTGACGTCAACAGCAACAGCAAGTGAAGGTGCAAGATGCGGGGCGTGTACATGAGCCAAAAGTCATCGGGGCCAAACAAATGACCTTGGCAGCCTTCGATGGAGGCAGTAGCAGAACAGGGGCTCGTGGAGACAATGATGATGAACATGGGCGTGATGCCATGGCACATCGGGCGGTGTGCCTGTTTCATTTGTCATGGGAAAGCAGCGGCAGCAGCAGGGCATGCCAGATGTGGAGTGGCGCCTGGTCGCCGGCGAGGTGGCCGTCCGGCCGATGAGACGAGCGCAGGGTCGGGTGCTTGTCGTGGTCATCGGCGAGAAGCAGGGCATGGGAGGAGGAAGGCCATGGCGCGGCTGCCGTTGATCGGCGGCGAGGTAGAGGAGCCGGGGTAGGAGAAGGTTGATGCCGATGGCGCTGCAACATGGCGGCACGGTGGACGAACATCGCCACGAACGAAGCAGCAGGGTGGCACCGGTGCTGGATGGCGAGTGCGAGGGGAAACCCAAGGGACTTGGGCTCCCGTCGAGCAGGACGAACGGGGAGGAGGAGATTCGGGCGCGGGTCTAGCGGAGCCACTCGAGGAGTGGACGAGGAGGAATCTGGGGAAGCGCATAGGGGAGAGGGGCAGCGCCAGACAAGGGAATCGAGCACGGGGTCGGGTGCTCTGTTCCTCTCTGGCGGCGTTCAGGGATGAATAGGGAGCGAGGGGAAAGACTCAGGGAGGCTAGGGTTCGGTCGGGCCTACGGGCCGGCGCGGGAGGAGGTGTTTAGGTGGGCTAACCTACTGGGAGGCCCAAGTGACAACCTGGGCTTGAACAGTGAGGCCCAAGGGGCACTGCTTCTATCTCTCCCTCTCTCTTAAATATCTTATTTTCTTTAGTAGAAAAGAAATTAGAGAGAGGAAAAGAAAGAGAGGGTTAGGGAAGGATTTTGCGCATGGGAATAATTTCCCCGGACTCACAAAAACGTGCATGGTCCGAGAAAATTAGAAGTGGCAAGATCGAACGATAAGAATTTAAACTCATTTGAATTTAATTCAAATGGGTTTGAACTAGGACGAGGTTTTAGGAGTATCCAAAAATGTTGAGAATTTTAGTAGAGCTCCGAAAAATGGTAAAACAATTATTGGCAAGGCTAGAGAGTCAAAACATGAAGAAGAAAAGGCCAAGGGATTTAATATGCAAGTGGGTTCGTGGGTGTTTCCAAAACAATGGACTATTTTATAATATCTCCCTAAATATTGGGAGGGTATGTTCTAAGGAGAAACCACCATGTGAGTTCCCTCAATTTAAATGAATCGAAGATCCATACAATTTAATTGGTTGATTTTTAAAAATTAAATGACATGATGACATGATGCAAAGCTCATGATGCAAAGATGAATGCAATCAAACCAACAACTCACACGATGAAACTCGGAAAAAACATGGAAGGCGTCTGGAGCTCTGGTCTTGGGGCGTCACAAGAAACCTTGATCGAGTTTTGCAGAGATGTGAAGAAACTAATCTTGTATTGAATTGGGAGAAGTGCAACTTTATGGTTAATGAAGGTATTGTCTTGGGGCATAAAATTTCTGAAAGAGGTATTGAAGTTGATAAAGCTAAAGTAGATGCAATTGAAAAGATGTCGTGTCCGAAAGATGTCAAAGGTATAAGAAGTTTCCTTGGCCATGCTGGTTTCTATAGGAGGTTTATTAAAGACTTCTCTAAAATTTCCAGGCCTCTCAATAATCCCTTACAAAAAGATGTTCCTTTTGTTTTTTATGATGATTTTGTATCTATTGTTCAGCCACCTAATTGGATTTTACCGTTTGAAATTAGGTGTGATGCTAGTGATTATGCTGTTGGTGCTATTCTAGGAAAAAGAGTTGATAAGAAATTAAATGTAATTCAGTATGCTAGTAAAACTCTAGACAGTGCCCAGAGAAATTATGCTACCACCGAAAAAGAATTTTTAGCAGTTCTATTTGCATGGATAAGTTCATAACGTATATTGTTGATTCAAAAGTAATTGTTCACACTGATCATGCTACTATTAAATATCTTATGGAAAAGAAAGATGCTAAACCTAGACTTATTAGATGGGTTCTCTTGCTTCAAGAATTTGATTTGCATATTATTGATAGAAAGGGAGCTGAGAACCCTCTAGGTTAGAAAATGTTCTTGATTACCCACTACCTATTGATGATAGCATTCCTGATGAGCAATTACATGTCATAGATGCTTCTCATACTACTCCATGGTATGCTGATTATGCGAATTATATTGTTGCTAAATTTATACCACCTAGTTTCACATACCAGCAAAAGAAAAAGTTTTTCTATGATTTAAGACATTACTTCTGGGATGATCCACACCTTTATAAATAAGGAGTAGATGGAGTTATTAGACGTTGTGTACCTGAGCATGAACAGGAACATATCCTACCCAAGTGCCACTCCAAGCCTTATGGAGGACACCGCGCTGGAGATAGAACTGCACATAAGGTATTGCAATCCGGTTTCTATTGGCCTACTCTCTTTAAAGATGCTCATAAGTTTGTCTTGTCTGTCAAAGAATTGGTAATATTAGTAGACGTCAGGAAATGCCTATGAATTATTCACTTGTTATTGAACCATTTGATGTTTGGGTCTTTGACTATATGGGACCTTTTCTTTCCTCTAATGGATATACTCATGTTTTAGTTGCTATTGATTACGTTACTAAGTGGGTAGAAGCTATTCCAACTAGTAGTGTTGATAATAACACTTCTATTAATATGCTTAAAGAAGTTATTTTTCCGGGGTTTGGAGTCCCTAGATATTTAATGACTGATGGTGGTTCACATTTTATTCATGGTGATTTCCGTAAAATGCTTGCTAAATATGATGTCAACCATAGAATTGCATCTCCATATCATCCTCAGTCTAGTGGTCAAGTAGAATTGAGCAATAGAGATATTAAATTAATTTTGCAAAAGACTGTTAATCAAAACACATTGTGCATAATAAGTTGAGCAAGCTTGTTTTCAGGCCACCACTGTCAGTGGTTGACACTAATTTTTCTCATAGTTAATGCTTTCACATTATGGCATAAGATATTGACGGTAAATATTGTATGAATGTATCACAATTAATGCATTTATCACACTATACAAAATTATTCATTTCTCAGGAAATATATTTTTATAACTGTAAAAACTAATGCATTCCTTTGAATCAAAAACAATTTGTAGAAAAGATATTATATTATTATTCTCAAATAATGCGTTCGTCATATGCTAGGTGTTATTGATAAAAATATATTATATTGTCCCTTTTAATGATTTATGTGATAGCTAAATTCATATTGAAGATATTGTACTTTTTTATTTTACCCCACATTAATACACAAAATATTGAATTGATGTACAAGATTAGTCCATTTATCTCACTAAAGATATTATGGATACATAGGACATTGGATTTACCTATCAAAACTAATGTGTTCAATTGATACGGAAAGATTTTCTACAAAAGATGTTGTATAATTGTACACAACTAATGCATTCTACATGTGCCAAGTGTTATTGATACACAATATATTATATTACGCCTATTAATTATTGATTTGGCGGCCAAGATTTTGATATGGAAGATACTGGATTTATTTGCAAATAAATACTCAAAAAATGCATCAATAGGCACCTATATAAGCACTGTCAAAGTGAACTTTGTAGCACAACTCATATTAGATCAACAATTGAGCATAGAAATCACTTGTTGGCCTCACCAAATGGCAACCTTCAAGATGAATATTGGTCCCTTGTTTTTTTGGCTCTCATGGTCCTGGCTACTATTGTGTTCCCATGCCATGCGAACTCCGTTTTGGCTGCTGTCGGTGTCAAAACCGGCGGATCTCGGGTAGGGGGTCCTGAACTGTGCATCTAGGCCGGATGGTAATAGGAGACAAGGGACACGATGTTTTTTACCCAGGTTCGGGCCCTCTCGATGGAGGTAAAACCCTACTCCTGCTTGATTAATATTGATGATATGGGTAGTACAAGAGTAGATCTACCACGAGATCAAGGAGGCTAAACCCTAGAAGCTAGCCTATGGTATGATTGTTGTATATGGAGTTGATTGCCTACGGACTACAACCCTCCGGTTTATATAGACACCGGATAGGGTTAGGGTTACACAGAGTCGGTTACAATGGTAGGAGATCTTGAATATCGACATCGCCAAGCTTGCCTTCCACACCAAGGAAAGTCCCATCCGGACACGGGACGAAGTCTTCAATCTTGTATCTTCATAGTCCAGGAGTTCGGCTGAAGGTATAGTCCGGCTACCCGAACACCCCCTAATCCAGGACTCCCTCAGTAGCCCCTGAACCAGGCTTCAATGACGACGAGTCCGGCGCGCAAACTGTCTTCGGCATTGCAAGGCGGGTTCCTCCTCCAAGTCCTTCATAGAAGATTGTAAACACCAAGAGTAGTGTCCGGCTCTGCAAAATAAGCTTCCACATATTGCCATAGAGATAATAGTATTAACACCAATCAAATCTGCTGACGTATTCCGCAGTGCGTCATCACACTACAACCAAGTCCTTTACTCGAATCGTTTTCACTTTTCCACCTCAGCGTGTTTTGCGAGGCGGTTTCCTTGGCAAGTCTTGTCAAAGCAGAGATCGTGTGCCCCCCTTTTATGGGATTCTCATCAATATAGACGTGGGTAACCCAATCGTGCCCGTTAGCATGTTTTCTCTATTAAAGGCGAGTCCCAGACGGTTACGGGGAGGGCTCCTGGTATTCAACCTCTTATAAAGAGACCAAGGCCTTACTCCTTTTTCCAATCTCAAACGAGTTCGCCCGTCGCCTCGAGTTCCAACACCCTAGGCTCCAGATTCCAGGTGCTTCGGAACTTCGACAATGTCCGGTGCCGACCTTCAAGGCCGATGGATGCCCTCCTCCGTCATGGAGGAGGACGTGCTAAAGTTGAGAGAGGCTAAGTTCTTGACCGCCAAAATTCCGCATAGGTTGCCTTCTCAAAGGCAGGCTATTCCCAGTCCCCAGCCCGGTGAGAGCGTAGTGTTCATGTCTCACTTCCTTCGGGGGTTAGGCTTCTCGATGGATCCCTTCGTGAGGGGGCTGTTGTTTTATTACGGGCTGGAATTTCATGACTTAGCTCCAGAGTCCATCCTCCACATTTCCTCATTCATCGTTGTGTGCGAAGCGTTCCTCTGTGTTACTCCTCACTTCGGATTATGGCTCAAGACTTTTGGAGTGGAGCCGAAGATGATCGAGGGACGGCACGCAGAGTGCGGAGGCACTGTCATAAGTAAGAATGCTGATGCTCCATGGCCCGAGGGCTCCTTTCAAGAGGAGCTCGGCTTGTGGCAGCGAGAATGGTTCTATATCACCGCTCCTAGGAGCGCCAAGTGGGCGGCGCCTCCTTCCTTTCGCTCGGGTCCCCCATCACGGCTAGCGTCATGGGTCAACAAAGGATTAGATTGGGGGTTATCCAAAGACGTGCCCTTGTTGCAGGGCCGCATCAGGGATCTCTTAGAAAGAGACCTCAACCTGGTCAAGGTGACGCAGGTCATGCTGATTCGCCGAACACTGCCCGGCAAACGTCGCTCCCTTCGTCTGTGGGAGTTTAATCCGGAGGGACCACGAGCCCTCCAGCATTTTATGGGCGCAACACCCGTGGAGATGTATAAACTGTTCTTCGGATCACAAATGATGTGTCCGGATTTGACCGAGGACGCAGGCCTAAGCTGCAATCGCCCGGATACCCAAGTAAGTAACCTTGTGCCCGGACCTACTACCCACATAATCGTCATAAACTTGCCCCTAAAAGAGCTGTCCTTTGAAACAGGAGTGGATAGCGAAGGCAAAGCTGATCAGGTGTCCGGCTCCCCTTCCCAAAACCAGGCCGGATCCCGTGCTTGTCAGGATGTTGAAGATAATGCCTTTGGAGGGAAGTAAGGGGAAGGACAAGGGAACTATGGCCTCCTCGAAGGAGGCTGCTCCGAAGGGAGGAACTGACAATTCCTCTCCCAAGGGGAAGAAGAGGGCCGCCTCTAACGACCCAGAGACCATGGCCCCGAAGCGGGGGAGAAAATCCTCGTCAGATGGTCCGACGCAGAGAGAGGTTTTCCTTTTGAGGGATGAGAGAAATCCTTGATTTATATCTGAGAAGATTAACCGAAATTTTACCTTATAGCTCGGACCTCAGCCCTTCTCAGCAGAGCTCGTCTTCGGGGGATCTTCTTCCGGAGATGATGGAGAGCGGGACGCCTCCCCCTGCCGTACCTCCTAGCGAGGCGGGCGACCCTAAGGTGTCGTCGCGGAGGGTTTGTCTGAATCCGGCAGGGGCGGAAGATAGCTATGTGGCCCCCCACGGCTCTCCACGTCCGGCCTTCGAAAGAGGCCATAGGACAAGTCCGGCACCGTCTGGTGCTCGGCCGAAGGAGCTAAAGATTTTGCTGGGGCGAGCTTCTATCTCAGAGGAGCACCGTGCATTGATGGGCACGGTGATTGAAAGGATTTCATCCACAGAAAGCGGATTGCATGAGGCTGTCAAAAGTTTACTGACGGGTTTTGAGGTACATTAGATAATGTACACTTTTGTCAGTTGCGCATAAGTAAGATGCGCCCTGTGTAGATAGTAGCCCCTGAGACTCTGCGCGTTGTCAAGAAATGACGGCACGCAGAGGATCATAATCCCAGGTCTAAGATGTCGCCTTTGAATGTAGGTGGCGAGGTGTCTGGAATCAAGCCGAACTGATGGTGTGGCCGAACTAAAGCGGCAACTAGACGTGGCAGATGCCGACATCGCGCTTGTCAACAAGCAGCTTGATGAGGCTCAAGGTATGTAATTCTTTGGGCGGCATCAGGTAAGAGGAGCTTCATGACAGTGTCTTACAATGTGTGTGCTTGACGCAGATGGTACGGCCGCCGTGGAGAATCTTAGGGCAGAACTTGCCCGAGCTAAGGAGCAAGCCAGAAAAAGGGATGTGGCTGCCGAGAAGGCCCTTGAAGAGCTGAGAGCCGAACAGGCTGCTCACTGCCGAAGCAAAGAAGAGATGGTCGAGATGGACGAGAAGTTAAAGAGCGCTGCAGACCGTTGCAAACTTCTTGAGAAAGAAGACCGGGCAAGACAGACGGACTTAGAGATGGCCGTTGCCGATGCCAAGGACGCTCGGTGATGAGAGCTGCGAAGGAGGAGCTGCGTCAGGCCGAACAGATTGCGGCTGGAAAGCCCTTTATGCTGCGGAGGAAGTTTTGTGATCCGAAGTTTTCTCCGTTAGACCGTATGTGGAGTGTGGAGGACACCTATCTGGATTTGGAAGCAAGTGCTGCTGATGCGACCGAACACTTTCGAGATCTAAAAGATCGCGAAGTGGAAAAGCTTTTCTGGTCACAGTTCCACAATCCAGAGCGTCCACTGGCAGTGGACGATCGCCTGGCTCAATGGGCCGAACTGAATAGATTGTCCGGACTCGCCATGAAGTACGTCATGGGTCATCTATGGCCTGGGAGATCGGAGCCGAAGAGTTATTTCGGCTTGGTGCATCAATTCCTTGACGCGGTGCCGCGTATAAACGCAATGAAGAGGTCAGCATGCATAGAGGGCACTAGGATGGCTCTTGCCCGTGTTAAGACATACTGGGCAGAGATGGAGACCGCCGTTGTTGCGTCCCGAGATTCGGACAAAAGCCGAGTACCCTCAGAGCACTATTTTCAGGAAGTTCTTGAAGGCGCTCGTGTAATAGAGACGCAGTGCCCGAAAGATGCTATGTTATGATAGCATATGTAATTATAAAGTAATATTTTGATAAACTGTAGTGGCTTTTTTTATACTTGTGCCTCCAAGTATTGGGAACACCTCCTGTGCGGCCGTTTTAAGATATATATATGTATATATATAGAATCTGAAAGATGGCAGTCGTTGGCTTCAGCCCCCACGCACATAGTGCGGGGGTGCTCGCAGAAGAAGCATTTTCACACTTAACCCAATGTCTTGGTCCTACAAAGGAGGTGATAGCGTAGCGGGCCAGGCAACCGGACTATAATGCTTTAACACTTTCACTTAGCCATAGGAGTTTGACAATGAGACTATTTAGGTAGCTCCTTGGTGGCAACTGTGCTCGTCCGAGTTCGGGGCGCGTATGTTCCTGACCGGGAAGCGCCCTTCGTTAAAGCGGAGGAATCCGATAGATTCCGATAGGTCATCGAGTGGCTGACCAGTCTCACGCTACATCATGACAGTCAGTTTTCGGCTTTCTCTACTGAGGTGCTCGCCCGGCCGAACCGGGGCACAATCTCAGTAGTTCTCCTGGTGCTACCTTAGCCGATAGAGCGTAACGTAAGGTAGCCGAACTCAGGAGCCGGGCAACCCAACATTTGACCAAAGACATGATTCGGAGCTGATGCATATAATGCCAAAACTCGCGATGCCGAACACTCCCTAAGGTGTTTGGTCTTTATGAGTGTGGGCGAAACAACACTCTTTATTAAAAAAGCCCCTAGTGTCCAGGTACGTGCAAAAATTCTGACGGGCCACATGCCAAGACGCCAACCTCCTCCTTGGTTATATCAGAAAGAAAAAACCAGGGGATGTGTAGCAACAAGAGACAGTAAAAAAGGTTTACGCAGGGTCTTAATCTAAAAAGAATCCTTTAGGACGGGTCCCTACTGCACGTCTGCGCCTGTGTCTCCGTTGTGCCGTATCCTGGACGGGCGCCGCACGACGTTCATCTGTAAAAGATAGGAACTGAGTTGAAAATGGGTCGTGCCGAAAAGGTTTAAAATAAGCAAAGTATAAAGTAAGATATATAAGATTGAGCTTTATTGTCTCTTATTGTATATGCGTGGAGCCCCTAGTGCGGGGGTATATGGCTTCTGTGTTGGGGAACGTAGTAATTTCAAAAAATTTCCTAAGCACACGCAAGATCATGGTGATGCATAGCAACGAGGGGAGAGTATGATCTACGTACCCTTGTAGATCGCAACGGAAGCGTTGACACAACGTTGAGGAAGTAGTCGTACGTCTTCTTGCCGATCCGACCGATCCAAGCACCGTTACTCCGGCACCTCCGAGTTCTTAGCACACGTACAGCTCGATGACGATCCCCGGGCTCCGATCCAGCAAAGCTTCGGGGAGGAGTTCCGTCAGCACGACGGCGTGGTGACGATCTTGATGTATTACCGACGCAGGGCTTCGCCTAAGCACTACAACGATATGATCGAGGTGGAATATGGTGGCAGGGGGCACCGCACACGGCTAAGGAACGATCTCAATGATCAACTTGTGTGTCTAGAGGTGCCCCCTGCCTCCGTATATAAAGGAGCCAAGGGGGAGGGGTGCAGCCAGCCCTATGGAGGCGCAGGAGGAGTCCTACTCCTACCGGGAGTAGGACTCCCCCCCCCCAATCCTATTCCAAATAGGACTCCCAAGGGGGAAAGAGAGAGAGAGAGGTGGCCGGCCACCTCTCCTAGTCCTAATAGGACTAGGGGAGGGGGGGAGGCGCGCAGCCCACTATGGGCAGCCCCTTTCACCTTTCCACTAAAGCCCAATAAGGCCCATATGACTCCCGGGGGTTTCCGGTAACCTCCTGGTAATCCGGTAAAATCCTGATTTCACCCGGAACACTTCCGATGTCCAAACATAGGCCTCCAATATATCAATCTTTATGTCTCCACCATTTCGAGACTCCTCATCATGTCCATGATCACATCCGGGACTCCGAACAACCTTCGGTACATCAAAATGCATAAACTCATAATAACTGTCATCATAACGTTAAGCGTGCGGACCCTACGGTTCGAGAACAATGTAGACATGACCGAGACACATCTCCGGTCAATAACCAATAGCGGGACCTGGATGCCCATATTGGCTCCTACATATTCTACGAAGATCTTTATCGGTCAGACCGCATAACAACATACGTTGTTCCCTTTGTCATCGGTATGTTACTTGCCCGAGATTCGATCGTCGGTATCCAATACCTAGTTCAATCTCGTTACCGGCAAGTCTCTTTACTCGTTCCGTAATACATCATCTCACAACTACCACATTAGTTGTAATGCTTGCAAGGCTTATGTGATGTGTATTACCGAGAGGGCCCAGAGATACCTCTCCGACAATCGGAGTGACAAAACCTAATCTCGAAATACGCCAACCCAACATGTACCATTGGATACACCTGTAGTACTCCTTTATAATCACCCAGTTACGTTGTGACGTTTGGTAGTACCCAAAGTGTTCCTCCGGTAAACGGGAGTTGCATAATCTCATAGTTATAGGAACATGTATAAGTCATGAAGAAAGCAATAGCAACATACTAAACGATCGGGTGCTAAGCTAATGGAATGGGTCATGTCAATCAAATCATTCAACTAATGATGTGACCTCGTTAATCAAATAACAACTCATTGTTCATGGTTAGGAAACATAACCATCTTTGATTAACGAGCTAGTCAAGTAGAGGCATACTAGTGACACTTTGTTTGTCTATGTATTCACACATGTATTATGTTTTCGGTTAATACAATTCTAGCATGAATAATAAACATTTATCATGATTATAAGGAAATAAATAATAACTTTTATTATTGCCTCTAGGGCATATTTCCTTCAGTCTCCCACTTGCACTAGAGTCAATAATCTAGATCACATCACCATGTGATTAACATCGATAGTTCACATCATCATGTGATTAACACCCATAGTTCACATCGTCATGTGACCAACACCCAAAGGGTTTACTAGATTCAGTAATCTAGTTCACATCGCTATGTGATTAACACCCAAAGAGTACTAAGGTGTGATCATGTTTTTCTTGTGAGAGAATCTTAGTCAACGGTCTTTCACATTCAGATCCGTTATGTATTTTGCAATTTTCTATGTCTACAATGCTCTGCACGGAGCTACTCTAGCTAATTGCTCCCACTTTCAATATGTATCTAGATCGAGACTTAGAGTCATCCAGATCAGTGTCAAAACTTGCATCGACGTAACCCTTTACGGCGAACCTTTTTGTCACCTCCATAATCGAGAAACATATCCTTATTCCACTAAGGATAATTTTGACCGCTGTCCAGTGATCTACTCCTAGATCACTATTGTACTCCCTTGCCAAATCAATGCAGGGTATACAATAGATCTGGTACACAGCATGACATACTTTATAGAACCTATGGCCAAGGCATAGGGAATGACTTTCATTCTCTTTCTATCTTCTGCCGTGGTCGGGCTTTGAGTCTTACTCAACTTCACACCTTGCTACACAGGCAAGAAACTTTTTCTTTGACTGTTCCATTTTGAACTACTTCAAAATCTTGTCAAGGTATGTACTCATTGAAAAAACTTATCAAGCGTCTTGATCTATCTCTATAGATCTTGATACTCAATATGTAAGCAGCTTCACCGAAGTCTTTCTTTGAAAAACTCCTTTCAAACACTCCTTTATGCTTTATAGAATAATTCTACATTATTTCCGATCAACAATATGTCATTCACATATACTTATCAGAAATACTGTAGTGCTCCCACTCACTTTCTTGTAAATACAGGCTTCACCGCAAGTCTATATAAAACTATATGCTTTGATCAACTCATCAAAGCGTATATTCCAACTCCGAGATGCTTGCACCAGTCCACAGATGGATCGCTGGAGCTTGCACATTTTGTTAGCACCTTTCGGATTGACAAAACCTTCTGGTTGCATCATATACAACTCTTCTTTAATAAATCCATTAAGGAATGCAGTTTTGTTTATCCATTTGCCAGATTTCATAAAATGCGGCAATTACTAACATGATTCGGACAGACTCTAGCATAGATACGAGTGAGAAACTCTCATCGTAGTCAACACCTTGAACTTGTCGAAAACCTTTTTGCGACAATTCTAGCTTTGTAGATAGTAACACTACTATCAGTGTCCGTCTTCCTCTTGAAGATCCATTTATTTTCTATGGCTTGCCGATCATCGGGCAAGTCAACCAAAGTCCATACTTTGTTCTCATACATGGATCATATCTCAGATTTCATGACCTCAAACCATTTCGCGGAATCTGGGCTCATCATCGCTTCCTCATAGTTCGCAATTTTGTCATGGTCTAGTAACATGACTTCCAGAACAGGATTACCGTACCACTCTGGTGCGGATCTCACTTTGGTTTACCTATGAGATTTGGTAGTAACTTGATCTGAAGTTACATGATCATCATCATTAGCTTCCTCACTAATTGGTGTAGTAGTCACAGGAACAGATTTCTGTGATGAACTACTTTCCAATAAGGGAGCAGGTACAGTTACCTCATCAAGTTCTACTTTCCTCCCACTCACTTCTTTCGAGAGAAACTCCTTCTCTAGAAAAACTCCAAATTTAGCAACAAAAGTCTTGCCTTCGGATTTGTGATAGAAGGTGTACCCAACAGTCTCCTTTGGGTATCCTATGAAGACATATTTCTCCGATTTGGGTTTGAGCTTATTAGGATGAAACTTTTTCATATAAGCATCACAACCCCAAACTTTAAGAAATGACAACTTTGGTTTCTTGCCAAACCACAGTTCAGATTGTGTCGTCTCAACGGACTTAGATGGTGCCCTATTTAACGTGAATGCAGCTGTCTCTAATGCATAACCCCAAAACGATAATGGTAGATCGGTAAGAGACATCATAGATCGCACCATATCTAATAAAGTACGGTTATGAAGTTCGGACACACCATTACATTGTGGTGTTCCAGGTGGCGTGAGTGGTGAAACTATTTCACATTGTTTTAACTGAAGGCCAAACTCGTAACTCAAATATTTTACCTCTGCGATCATATCGTAGAAACTTTTATTTTCTTGTTACGATGATTCTCCACTTCACTCTGAAATTCTTTGAACTTTTCAAATGTTTCAGACCTTTGTTTCATCAAGTAGATATACTCATATCTGCTCAAATCATCTGTGAAGATCAGAAAATAATGATATCTATCGCGAGCCTCAATATTCATCGGACCACATACATCAGTATGTATGATTTCCAACAAATCTGTTGCTTGCTTCATTGTTCCGGAGAACGGCGTTTTAGTCATCTTGCCCATGAGGCATGGTTCGCAAGCATCAAGTGATTCATAATCAAGTGATTCCAAAATCCCATCAGCATGGAGTTTCTTCATGCGCTTTACTCCAATATGACCTAAACGGCAGTGCTACAAATAAGTTGCACTATCATTATTAACTTTGCATCTTTTGGTTTCAATATTATGATTATGTGTATCACTACGATCGAGATCCAACGAACTGAACTATTTTCATTGGGTGTGTAACCATATAAGGTTTTATTCATGTAAACAGAACAACAATTTATTTCTTACTTAAATGAATAACCGTATTACAATAAACATGATCAAATCATATTCATGCTTAACGCAAACACCAAATAACACTTATTCAGGTCAACACTAATCCCAAAAGTATAGGGAGTGTGCGATGATGATCATATCAATCTTGGAACCACTTCCAACACACATCGTCACTTCACCCTTAACTAGTCTTTGTTTATTCTGCAACTCCCGTTTCGAGTTACTAATCATAGCAACTGATCCAGTATCAAATACTTGGGGTTGCTATAAACACTAGTAAAGCACACATCAATAACATGTATATCAAATATACCTTTGTTAACTTTGCCATCCTTCTTATCCGCCAAATACTTGGGGTAGTTCCGCTTCCAGTGACCAGTCCCTTTGCAGTAGAAGCACTTAGTCTCAGGCTTAGGATCAGACTTGGGCTTCTTCACTTGAAGCAACTTGCTTGCCGTTCTTCTTGAAGTTCCCCTTCTTCCCTTTGCCCTTTTCTTGAAACTAGTGGTCTTGTCAACCATCAACACTTGATGTTTTTCTTGATTTCTTACCTTCGTTGATTTCAGCATCACGAAGAGCTTGGGAGTTGTTTCCGTTATCCCTTGCATATATAGTTCATCACGAAGTTCTACTAACTTGGTGATGGTGACTAGAGAATTCTGTCAATCACTATCTTATCTGGAAGATTAACTCCCACTTGATTCAAGCGATTGTTGTACTCAGACAATCTGGGCACATGCTCACTAGTTGAGCGATTCTCCTCCATCTTTTAGCTATAGAACTTGTTGGAGACTTCATATCTCTCAACTCGGGTAGGGTATTTGCTTGAAATATTAACTTCAACTCCAGGAACATCTCATATGGTCCATGACGTTCAAAACGTCTTTGAAGTCCCGATTCTAAGCCGTTAAGCATGGTGCACTAAACTATCAAGTAGTCATCATATTGAGCTAGCCAAACGTTCATAACGTCTGCATCTGCTCCTGCAATAGGTCTGTCACCTAGCGGTGCATCAAGGACATAATTCTTCTGTGCAGCAATGAGGATAAACCTCAGATCACGGATCCAATCCGCATCTTTGCTACTAACATCTTTCAACACAATTTTCTCTAGGAACATATCAAAATAAACACATGAAAGCAACAATGCGAGCTATTGATCCACAACATAGATATGCTAATACTACCAGGACTAAGTTCATGATAAATTAAAGTTCAATTAATCATATTACTTAAGAACTCCCACTTAGATAGACATCCCTCTAATCTTCTAAGTGATCACGTGATCCAAACCAACTAAACCATGTCCGATCATCACGTGAGATGGAGTAGTTTCATCGGTGAACATCATTATGTTGATCATATCTACTATATGATTCACGCTCAACCTTTCGGTCTCCGTGTTCCGAGGCCATATCTGCATATGCTAGGCTCGTCAAGTATAACCCGAGTATTCTGCGTGTGCAAAACTGGCTTGCACCCGTTGTAGATGGATGTAGAGCTTATCACACCCGATCATCACGTGGTGTCTGGGCACGATGAACTTTGGCAACGGTGCATACTCAGGGAGAACACTTCTTGATAATTAGTGAGAGATCATCTTATAATGCTACCGTCAATCAAAGCAAGATAAGATGCATAAAAAAGATAAACATCACATGCAATCAAAATATGTGACATGATATGGCCATCATCATCTTGCTTCTTTGATCTCCATCTCCAAAGTACTGTCATGATCTATATCGTCACCGGCATGACACCATGATCTCCATCATCTTGATCTATATCAATGTGTCATCACGTGGTCGTCTCGCCAACAATTGCTCTTGCAACTATTGCTATCGCATAGTGATAAAGTAAAGCAATTATTTGGCGCTTGCATCTTATGCAATAAAGAGACAACCATAAGGCTTTTGCCAGTTGCCGATAACTTTAACAAAACATGATCATCTCATACAACAACTTATATCTCATCACGTTTTGACCATATCACATCACAACATGCCCTGCAAAAACAAGTTAGACGTCCTCTACTTTGTTGTTGCAAGTTTTATGTGGCTGCTACGAGCTTAAGCAAGAACCAATCTCACCTACGCATCAAAACCACAACAATAGTTTGTCAAATAGACTCCGTTTTAACCTTCGCAAGGACCGGGCGTAGCCACACTTGGTTCAACTAAAGTTGGAGAGACAGTCGCCCGCAAGCCACCTATGTGCAAAGCACGTCGGGGGAACCGGTCTCGCGTAAGCGTATGCGTAAGGTTGGTCCGGGTCGTCTCGTCCAACAATACTGCCAAACCAAAGTATGACATGCTGGTAGGCAGTATGACTTGTATCGTCCACAACTCACTTGTGTTCTACTCGTGCATATAACATCAAACCATAAAACCTAGGCTCTGATACCACTGTTGGGGAACGTAGTAATTTCAAAAAATTTCCTACGCACACGCAAGATCATGGTGATGCATAACAACGAGGGGAGAGTATGATCTACGTACCCTTGTAGATCGCAACAGAAGCGTTGACACAACGTTGAGGAAGTAGTCGTACGTCTTCTTCCCGATCCGACCGATCCAAGCACCGTTACTCCGGCACCTCCGAGTTCTTAGCACACGTACAGCTCAATGACGATCCCCGGGCTCTGATCCAGCAAAGCTTCGGGGAGGAGTTCCGTCAGCACGACGGCGTGGTGACGATCTTGATGTATTACCGACGCAGGGCTTCGCCTAAGCACTACAACGATATGATCGAGGTGGAATATGGTGGCAGGGAGCACCGCACACGGCTAAGGAACGATCTCAATGATCAACTTGTGTGTCTAGAGGTGCCCCCTGCCTCCGTATATAAAGGAGCCAAGGGGGAGGGGTGCGGCCAGCCCTATGGAGGCGCAGGAGGAGTCATACTCCTACCGGGAGTAGGACTCCCCCCCAATCCTATTCCAAATAGGACTCCCAAGGGGGAAAGAGAGAGAGAGGTGGCCGGCCACCTCTCCTAGTCCTAATAGGACTAGGGGAGGGGGGGAGGCGCGCAGCCCACTATGGGAAGCCCCTTTCACCTTTCCACTAAAGCCCAATAAGGCCCATATGACTCCCGGGGGTTTCCGGTAACCTCCGGTAATCCGGTAAAATCCTGATTTCACCCGGAACACTTCCGATGTCCAAACATAGGCTTCCAATATATCAATCTTTATGTCTCGACCATTTCGAGACTCCTCGTCATGTCCGTGATCACATCCGAGACTCCGAACAACCTTCGGTACATCAAAATGCATAAACTCATAATAATTGTCATCATAACGTTAAGCGTGCGGACCCTACGGTTCGAGAACAATGTAGACATGACCGAGACACGTCTTCGGTCAATAACCAATAGCGGGACCTGGATGCCCATATTGGCTCCTACATATTCTACAAAGATCTTTATCGGTCAGACCGCATAACAACATACGTTTTTCCCTTTGTCATCGGTATGTTACTTGCCCGAGATTCGATCGTCGGTATCCAATACCTAGTTCAATCTCGTTACCGGCAAGTCTCTTTACTCGTTCTGTAATACATCATCTCACAACTACCACATTAGTTGTAATGCTTGCAAGGCTTATGTGATGTGTATTACCGAGAGGGCCCAGAGATACCTCTCCGACAATCGGAGTGACAAAACCTAATCTCGAAATACGCCAACCCAACATGTACCATTGGATACACCTGTAGTACTCCTTTATAATCACCCAGTTACGTTGTGACGTTTGGTAGTACCCAAAGTGTTCCTCCGGTAAGTGGGAGTTGCATAATCTCATAGTTATAGGAACATGTATAAGTCATGAAGAAAGCAATAGCAACATACTAAACGATCGGGTGCTAAGCTAGTGGAATGGGTCATGTCAATCAGATCATTCAACTAATGATGTGACCTCGTTAATCAAATAACAACTCATTGTTCATGGTTAGGAAACATAACCATCTTTGATTAACGAGCAAGTCAAGTAGAGGCATACTAGTGACACTTTGTTTGTCTATGTATTCACACATGTATTATGTTTCCGGTTAATACAATTCTAGCATGGTCTTGAATGACCTATTATTGCCTCTAGGGCATATTTCCTTCATTCTGGGCCTGCATCATTGATGATTTTGCACCGAACTCGTCTATCCGCGTTCATGGTCTTGAATGACCTATTTCGAAGTTTTTTGGCCGGTGAGGCCATTTTGCTGTGGGGCTGTCAAAGCGGCCGCACGGTCCTCCGCTTGGGGAGGCGCACTTTAGTGCTTCCCCTTCAAAGAGATGATGCCTCGTGGACCGGGCATCTTAAGCGTAAGAGATGCATAATGCGGTATTGCGTTAAAGCGAGCGAAAGCTTCGCGTCCCGGTAGTGCTTGATGGCGACTTGAGAACGGGACGATATGGAAGGTCAGCTTTTCGCAGCGGAGGTTATCGGCAGAGCCAAATATGACTTCGAGCCGGAGAAAACCCATACAATGGGTGTCCGGACCAGGTATTACCCCTTGAAAGGAGGTTTTGCTGCGGCGGATTCTTGCTGGGTTTATCCCCTTGTGCTGGATTGTATCCTGATATATCAGGTTTAGTCCACTGCCGCCGTCCATAAGGACATTTGAAAACTGGAGTCTGCCAATTATTGGATCGAGTATCAAGGCAGTCCAGCCTACATTCTTGATATTCCTAGAATAATCTGGCTAATCGAAGATGATCGGTTTTGACAACCAGTGGTAGGACCCTTTGGGGATGGGCCGTGTGGTGCGTACCTTTACGGGCGCCGCACGTTTTGTTATGTGAAGTGATTTCACTGTTTTTACTTCTTGTGGGAAGTTCTTTTGTTTCCTGGTGCTCTGCTTTTGGGGTTCGTCCTCGTCTTCGCTTGGTGTGTCGAGCCCCTTGTGTTCGGCATTGAGTCTGCCGGATTGTTTGAAAACTCAATAGTCTCTGTGGGTATGGTTAGAAGGCTTCCTGGGAGTACTGTGTATCTGACATATCCTGTCCAGGATTTTATTTAGGTTGGATGGATCGTCCCTGTTATCCTGGGGGGGCGGGGCGATTTTTCCTGATTTTGTCGTGAGCCTTTAAATCCGGCATTGACTGCCGTGCTCTTCGTACTTTTGTCCTTAGTCCAGCGACAGTCCTTGTTGCGTCGCGGTTTTCCATTTCCATCCCTAGTTTTGGATGTACTTGGGTTGCTGGGGTTGCACCTTGCCAACCAGCTGTCCTCCCCTGCACAGAAGCGGGTCATGAGGCTTGTTAGTGCGGCCATTGTTCTTGGCTTTTCTTGGCCGAGGTGTCTGGCGAGCCATTCGTCTCGGACGTTATACCTGAAAGCTGCTAAGGCTTTGGCGTCCGGACAGTTGACTATCTGATTCTTTTTAGTGAGGAATCTATTCCAGAACTGCCGAGCTGATTCTCCGGGTTGTTGAGTTATGTGACTAAGATCGTCTGCATCCGGAGGGCGGACATAGGTCCCTTGAAAGTTTGCTCGGAAAGCATCCTCCAGCTCTTCCCAGCTTCCAATTGTGTTTTCGAGAAGGCTTTTAAGCCAATGCCGGGCTGGCCCTTTAAGCTTAAGGGGTAGATATTTTATGGCGTGGAGATCATCTCCTCTAGCCATGTGTATGTGGAGGATATAATCCTCGATCCAAACTCCAGGGTCTGTTGTTCCATCATATGCCTCTATGTTTACGGGTTTGAATCCCTCTGGGAATTCATAGTCCAGGACCTCATAGGTGAAACATAGGGGGTGTGCGGCACCCCTGTATTTGGGTGTGCCGGATTCTGATGATGGCTTCATAGCGTTGCTTACGAGAGCTTGCTTTCTTGGCCCATAAATGGACTTGACTGGGCCATGATGCGAATCCTTAAGTGGGTCGCATGCCAATTTAGGTGCGGCGCCGCTTGCCGCTTTATGGGGTCGTCTATCCGACCGTGTGGCTTTTTCATTTTTTGAATGCGAGGGCTCTAGGGCCTCTTCGTCGAATTCAGGCAGTAGCTTTCTTTTAGGATAGCTTTTAGTGTGGCGACTATCGCCGTACTTATCTGTGGTATTGATTACTTTGCTCCATCTAATCCGGAGTGCATCTTCCGCTATTTTTAGCTTCCGCTTCTGCTTTTTTAGGCTGCGTGCAGTTGCAACGAGCCTCTCGTGGAGATTCTTCTGCTCCATAGGTTTATTCGGCGTGAGGTCGTCCGGAATGCCGTTTTCGCCGGAGGAGGGATGTTCGGTTTCTCTATCCGTGTTGCCTTGTTCGGATGGTTGCTCTAAGGCCTGCTCGTCGTCTACCGGCTCGTCCTGCTCTATGGCTGGGTTTTTGTCGAGGCGGGGCTTGGGTCGGCGTTTACGCCGACGCTTTGATTGCTTTTCGGGGGGTCAACCTCCCGTCCCATCCCCTTTTTCCTCATTGTCGCTTCCTTTAGGGGTATCCACCATGTACACATCGTGAGATGAGGTGGTTGTCCAATGCCCTATGGGCGTTGGTTCGTCGGTATCTCCTACATCATCATCCATGCTGTCGATGTCTCCAGAGTCAAAGTTGAGCATGTCGTTTAAATTGTCAACAATGGCTACCAAGTGGGTGGTGGGTGGGCTTTGAATTTCTTCATCGTCCGTATCCCATCCTCACTGACCGTAGTTCGGCCAGGGCTCTCCTGATAAGGAGAGAGACTTGAGAGAGTTCAGGATATCGCCACAAGGCGAATGCTGAAAGATGTCTTCGGCGGTGAACTCCATTATCGGTGCCCAATCGGATTCGATTGGCAGGGGCACGGGGGGTTCGGAGTCCGGGGAGGAGTCCAGATCCTCGGAGTCACGGGTCGTGCAGAGTGCGGGGCTAGCGTTCGGCTCGATCGCTTTCGGGATTGCAGCCCCCGAGGTGACGTCCAACCGCTCATCCTCAATTGGCGCAATAGGCTCCGAGTTAGGGGTCGCAACCAATGCGTGTGCGGCCTCCAGGACATTGTCCGGGGGCAGAGCTAGATCATGCCCCTCGAGATAGTGCAGCGCGCTTGGCCATGGCTCGAGCCCGTCGAAGATCAAGTCTCCACGGATGTCAGCCATGTAGTTTAAGCTTCCAAACCTGACTTGATGGCCAGGGGCGTAGCCTTCGATCTGCTCCAGGTGGCCGAGCGAATTGGCCCGCAGAGCGAAGCCGCCGAAGACGAAGATCTGTCCGGGGAGAAAAGTCTCACCCTGGACCGTATCGTTGTCGATGATCAAAGGAGCCATCGGGCCTAAAGGCGACGACACAGAGGAACTCTCAATGAAAGCACCAATGTCGGTGTCAAAACCGGCGGATCTCGGGTAGGGGGTCCCGAACTATGCGTCTAGGCCAGATGGTAACAGGAGACAAGGGACACGATGTTTTTTACCCAGGTTCGGGCCCTCTCGATGGAGGTAAAACCCTACTCCTACTTGATTAATATTGATGATATGGGTAGTACAAGAGTAGATCTACCACGAGATCAAGGAGGCTAAACCCTAGAAGCTAGCCTATGGTATGATTGTTGTATATGGAGTTGATTGCCTACGGACTACAACCCTCCGGTTTATATAGACACCAGATAGGGTTAGGGTTACACAGAGTCGGTTACAATGGTAGGAGATCTTGAATATCCGCATCGCCAAGCTTGCCTTCCACGCCAAGGAAAGTCCCATCCAGACACGGGACGAAGTCTTCAATCTTGTATCTTCATAGTCCAGGAGTCTGGCTGAAGGTATAGTCCGGCTACCCGAACACCCCCTAATCCAGGACTCCCTCATCTGCCATACCAAACTACTACATGGCCTATTTTCTTTCGCCCAAGGAATCCCTTGAGAAGCTAAAGAGACCGTTGAGAGCTTTCCCGTGGCAAGGCAAAAACTATGCCAATGGAGGCCACAACTGTAATAGCCCGAGACAGACATTCCAGATGCCTTCCATGTTTTCATGATAGCCACACTATATATATATATATATATTTGTGGCACTCATCATCACATCATTCACATTAGATCGGCACTCCATTGCTGTCATTTTTAAAAAACTTGCATCCGTTGGTAGTTGCCACTTCTTTCCATTGTCTTTGTTGACCGTTCTGCGACCAACCACACACTTGCACATGCCACGTGACATCTTTAAAGAATTATTTTCCAAGTGGGAATAAAACATTCTCAGAATGGGTTTAAAGTTGGCGTGCGATCTTATTACATTTTAGGTAGACCGGCTATCAATTTTCCTCGTATTCGGAGGTCCTATGATACCCCAACAGTCAACTGATACGTCTCCAACGTATCTATAATTTTTGATTGTTCCATGCTATTATATTATCTGTTTTGGATGTTTTATATGCATTAATATCCTATTTTATATGATTTTTGGGACTAACCTATTAACCTAGAGGCCAGTGCCAGTTCCTGTTTTTTCATGTTTTAGAGTTTCACAGAAAAGGAATACCAAACGGAGTCCAAACGGAATAAAACTTTCACGATGATTTTTCTTAGACAAGAAGACACCCAGGAGACTTGGAGTGCAAGTCAGAAGAGCCACGAGGCGGCAACAAGGGTGGAGGGCGTGCCCAGGGGGTAGGGTGCCCCTACCTTGTGTGTAACGACCCGACCCAAAATCGGTCAAGTCTCTGTGTAGCTGTACCATCCCAAGATCATGGTGGCACACACAGTACATTGATGAAAAGATTCAAAGTTCAATCACACCTGAATTTATTACACGATTCTCATATCGAGTCTTTATTACATCATAATAAATTTGGCCGAAGGCCAACACATGAGAAATAAACTAAATAAAGCTGCGGAAGCATAGATGAATAGCGAGTCCATCCGACTCCATAGGGAAATCGCCAAGCATAGATCGTAGCCTCACTCCTGGTCGGAAAACTCCTCTGCAACATGAGACGTTGCAGCCGTGTAGGTCAGCATTTTGAATATGCTGGCAAGTCATAGAGAGAACAACAATAATTATGCTAACACTATATGCAATTTGGCTGTGGGGCTCTAAGTTCTATGTTTTTTGCGAAAAAGCCAGTTTTTCCCTACAACAAAGGACTTGCTTACAATTACTACAAAATGTTGGTAGTTATTGAGATGGTTCCGCCAACCAATGTCTCAGTCCCAATTATTAATTAACCCCTCAATTAATTTTATTTGTTCGGTGTTGAAATTTCTGAAATACTCTAGTTTCCAGAGGCTCATTTGTCCGTAACCGGGGACACGGCTAATCGATTAGGTTGTTACTCTGCAGAGTCTTGTGCACTTTACCCGCAAGATTCGTTCCCTCCTTTATGTCCTCGCACTGCCTAGTGTTTGAAGACAGGACAAACGAAACAGGGTCTTCCATAGAGTTTCTCTGGGCACTGTCGGTGCCCATCCATGTCCTACTGTTCTTCTACATCTGCTGGCACCGTCCGTCCAGAGTCATGCCTAAGGTTAACCCAGCCAGAGCCCATAATGGCTTGCGGCTGCATAGGTAAGCTTCCGGTCAAGGGGTATCCATCCGTCTCTTCGTGGCTGGGTGAAGCTTTCTGCAAGATGTCATGGCGCTTCTCCATGTATCCCGGCCATCCGCTGGTTCCTCCAGGGTGCCTGTCAACCGTCCTCCACCCAGTAGTGAATTTGAAGTCCATCTTGAGCTTGAAGTCATGGGGTTGTCATCATCTTGACTCTCACATCTCCCTTATGAATCTCTCAACCAACCCCGTCTACGAGCATAGCAAGATAAACTACATCGTCCCGGGCAATAGTAGCAAGGGGAATTGGATTCATCCTACCTCATGATACTACTCAAGACATAACTTAAAATTCTCCTACTGTATGCATGGTGGGGAGGAATAATTCTAATGCAACAAAATCATAGGTATTGTAAAAAATGATCAAATGACCTGCCTGGCTCACGGTCTTCAAACGCTAGTGAATCGAGATAGCAAGCTTCGCACTCCAGAAATTCTATCGAGTCAAACAATAGCACAAATAAGTATTCCACTAAATAACATAACAGCAAGCTAAAGGAAACCACACAAGAACTCAAACCAAAACAGAAAACTCGAGGAAAACTAAATCAAGGTTTTCATCACTACAAGCAACAATAAAGAAATAGTTTTATCCTACTAAAACTTTCTTAACAGAACCAAAACAAGGGTTTTGCTAACTAACATAAAGGAAAACAACATATAAATTAGGTGCAAAAAGAATCACATCAATATCTATTATAGAACTCCAGTTATACCTAAAACAAAACTAATAAGAAAATAAAATAAAACTTTTTATTTTGCTGTAAATAAATGTTCACCCTCTGTAACTACAGAAACTAATCTAAAATAAATTATAATAGGGGTAAATTAAAATTCTATAATAACTAGAACAGCAGGAAGCAGCAGCAAGCTAAATAAAACTAGAAAAGCTTGATTTCGACTAAAACTAATTTTAATACAATCTACAAATACCCCAACAAGTTCCTACTGCTAGGCTAGGTCAAAACTAAGCAGTGGCAAAAAGAATCACCTAAAAATATTAATTCTAGCTCAAATTATAGTAGAAATACTAATCTGACTAAAACTAATATAAAACTATTTTTATAAGCTTAAACATGGCCAAATCTATTTTCTACAGAAACTACAAGAAATTTGTAAACTAACAAAAAAGAATCAACTAAAATATTATACAACCTAAAAGATATAGACTTTAGAAGAACAGAACTATTCTGTTTTAAAAATAGAAACTAAAAAAATAACTAAAAAAAAGAAGATCTACTGGGCCTATCTAATGCTCAGGCGAATACTAACTAAAACGCGCCCACGGCTAAATAGAATAATCGACCGGTTCGATCAATTGTAATAAACCGGAACTAAACCGGGAAAAGATCGAACTAAAACTGATCTAAACAAATAAACTAACGCTTCGTGTGATCTAATCTATGCCGCACATGCGCGATCGAACAGTGGTGGGGGGTTCTGGCGGCTTACAGCAAACTCGACGGCGACGACGGATGACGGCGGCTCGGGCGGCGACGGCGCAACGGCTCTGGTGGTCTGGGGCAACGACGGAGACGTCGGGGCGAGGCGGCGGAGTGTTGCGGAGGTGGTGGTGGTCTTAGCGGCGGTCGAGGGTGACAGTAGCGAGCGGCACGAGCTCGACAGAGCTCCTGGTGAGATCCAACTCCGGCGACGGGCGGTGATGCTCAAGACAGCGACTCCGGTGTTCCCTGGGCAAAGAGAGGATGTCAAAGAGGCGCGTGCTGAAGAGGGCGTTCGCGTGGATGGAAAGAGGGGTCGAGGTGATGCTCACCGGTGTCGGGTGGTGCGGGTGAACGGCGGTGGCGGACCGAGATCGGTTCGGATGGTGGCGGAGCTGTGGTAGGGTTTGGAGTAGGGTTTTAGGGGGATTCGAGGGAGGAAGGGCGTAGGTATTTATAGGTGAGGGAGTCCTGGATTAGGGGGTCTCTGGACAGCAGGACTGTTGGACTATGAAGATACAAGATTGAAGACTTCGTCTTGTGTCCGGATGGGACTATACTTGGCGTGGAAGGCAAGCTAGGCAATACGGATATGTATATCTCCTCCTTTGTAACCGACCTTGCGTAACCCTAGCCCTTTCTGGTGTTTATATAAACCGGAGGGTTTTAGTCCGTAGGACAAGATACAATCATACCATAGGATAGCTTCTAGGGTTTAGCCTCTTCGATCTCGTGGTAGATCAACTCTTGTAATACTCATATCATCAAGAATAAATCAAGAAGGACATAGGGTTTTACCTCCATCAAGAGGGCCCGAACCTGGGTAAAACATCATGTTCCCTGCCTCCTGTTACCATCCGCCTTAGACGCACAGTTCGGGACCACCTGCCCGAGATCCGCCGGTTTTGACACCGACAATAGGACATCAACTTGGAGGAGGGGAAGGCTTCAGAGCGTGATCCCGGGAAGATCGCGGCGACGGACGTGCTCCGGTTGTGCTCCGGCTTGGCAAGGCGTGGAGGAGGGGAAAGAACAGGGGCGGGTCCCGCGGTCAGTGAGAGAGAGAGGGGATGAGACGAGCGGGCAACCGAAGCGGAACGGCTTCGGGCGTGCACGCGGCTGGGCTGCGGCTGCGGCTCGCTGCTGGGCTCCGTCGGGTGGCTAGCTGGGCCGGTTGGCCTGGCCAGCTCGGGGTTTCTTTTCCTTTTTTTTGAATAATCACAAAGAGAGAAAACTAATTATAGAGAAAACTATAGTATTTTTATATATGACATATATATATATATATCAAAATTCTCAAGGGAAATAATCCTACAACGTGGACATTTTTCCAGAGGCAAAACACAAACTAAAAAAACATCTTCTGGAAATCCCAAATAAGATTCAAATTTGAATTCAAACTTTTTGGCCATATTTTTCTTCTGACTTTTTTGGAGTGTCATGTTTACTCCTCTCATACTTTTGCTCAAGTATTTTTTCAGGAATTTCTTTTTGAAATAAATTTCAATTGCCAAGTTGAATCCAATTCAAACAAAAATTCAAATGCCTCTGAAAATTTCCAAATGCCACATAATTCAAACAAAATGCATAGATGCTTAACTAATAATTGTAAAACATTCGAAATTGAAAATTTGGGATGTTACAAACCTACCCACCTTAAGATGAATCTCGCCCTCGAGATTTGGGTTGGCTAGCAAATAGGTGCGTGTGGTCTCGGCGGAGATCTTCTTCTTGCTCCTAGGTGGCGTCCTCCTCGGAGTGTTGGCTCCAGAGAACCTTGCAAAACTTGATGATCTTGCTGCGAGTAACTCTATTCGCAGTCTCGAGAATTCTGACGGGTTTCTCCTCATAAGTCAGATCACTGTCAAGCTGTATGGCCTCTAGAGGCACTGTGTCTCTCAAAGGAATATCGGCCATCTCGGCATGGCATTTCATCAGCTGGGATACGTGAAAGACATCATGAACTCCTGACAATCCTTCTGGCAATTCCAGCTTATATGCAACTTCTCCTCTGCATTCTAGGATTTTGTAGGGGCCAATGAACCTGGGTGCTAATTTTCCTTTAACCCCAAATCTCTTGATTCCACGAAGTGGGGACACACGGATATATGCTCGGTCTCCAACTTCATACGTTATCTCCTTGCGTTTACTATCGGCATAAATCTTCTGTCTCGACTGGGCTATCTCGAGTCCATCTCGAATCAGCTTGAATTTCTCTTTGGAGTCTCTGATAAGATCGGGACCAAAAAGATTTCGGTCTCCAACACCATCCCACAGCAATGGTCTTCTGCACCTCCTTCCGTATAGAGCTTCGACAGGGGTCATCTTCAGACTAGTCTGATGGCTGTTGTTGTATGAGAACTCTGCGTATGGCAAATTGTCATCCCATCTAGATCCATAGTCTAGCGCACAGGCTCTCAACATGTCCTCCAGAATCTGGTTGACTCTCTCGGTGTGTCCATCTGTCTGCGGATGAAAAGTTGTACTGAACTCCAGCCTCGTACCCAAAGTTTCATGCAACTGATTCCAAAACTTTGAGGTAAATTGTGTTCCTCTATCTGACATGATACTCCTCGAAACTCCATGCAGACATACGATCGTGGTCATGTATATCTTGGCTATCTTAGCGCTGGCATATGTAGTCCTCACGGGAATGAAATGAGCTACCTTGGTCAAGCGATCAACTACTACCCAGATAGAATCATATCCTGAATGGGTCCGGGGTAATCCTGTGATAAAATCCATTCCAAGTTTTTCCCATTTCCTCTCAGGAATCGACAGTGGTTGAAGTAACCCTGCCGGCTTCTGATGTTCCGCCTTTACTCGCTGACAAACATCGCATACGGCTACGTACTCGGCAATATCCTTCTTCATACATGTCCACCAGAAACTTTCCTTCAAATCCAGATACATCTTGGTGTTTCCTGGTTGAATCGAGTATGGTGAGTCATGGGCCTCCTGAAGAATTAACTTACTAACCTCTGGGTCATTGGGCACATAGATACGATCCTCAAACCATAAAGTTCCGTGTTCATCCTCACGAAAACCTTTAGCCTTTCCGTTACTCATCTTTTCCTTTATCTCTGCAATTTCCTTGTCCGTCTTCTGTGCTTCACGGATCCTTTCGGTCAAAGTGGATTGAATATCCAAGGTGGCGACAAATCCTCTTGGTACTATCTCCAATCGGAGATCTCTGAGATCGTCGGCTAATTTCTGAGGTAATCCTCTAGCTATGAGGGTGTTCACATGGCTTTTACGGCTCAAGGCATCTACTACAACATTTGCTTTCCCTGGGTGATAATGCAATATCATGTCATATTCCCTGATCAATTCAAGCCATCTCCTTTGTCTGAGGTTCAACTCCTTCTGCGTGAAAATGTACTTCAAGCTCTTATGATCCGTGTAAACATCACAACTATTTCTGACAAGGAAATGTCTCCATGTGTTGAGTGCGTGCACTACGGCTTCTAACTCCAAATCGTGTGTGGAATAATTCATCTCGTGAGGTCGTAGCTGTCTGGAGGTATAAGCTACAACTTTTCCTTCCTGCACGAGCACTCCTTCGAGTCCTTGACGAGAAGCGTCACAATACACCTGGTAATCCTTGTGTATATCCGGATAATGAGTACCGGGGCTGTAACCAGACGTTTCTTCAAGTCCTGAAAACTAGCTTCATAATCCTCGGTCCAAATGTACTTGGTTTCCTTATTCAACAGCTCGGTCATGGGTTTAGCAATCTTGGAGAAATTCTCAATAAATCTCCGATAATATATTGCAAGTCTGAGAAAACTGTGGATCTCCTTGACTGAGGTGGGGGATTGCCAGCTGGTGACCGATTCAACCTTGGTGGGGTCGACTGCTATTCCTTCTCCTGAAATAACATGTCCAAGGAATCCGACTTCCTTCAACCAAAATTCACATTTGCTGAACTTGGCATATAACTGATGTTCTCGGAGTTTCTCCAGCACTAGACGCAGATGTTCCTTGTGCTCTTCCTCGCTCTTGGAGAAAACCAATATGTCATCGATGAACACCATGACAAACTTGTCCAGATATTCCATAAATACCTTGTTCATCATGCTCATGAAATACGCAGGGGCATTAGTCAATCCGAATGACATGACGGTATACTCATATAAACCATACCTGGTGGTGAAAGCTGTTTTGGGTATATCCTGTTCATGAATCTTCAGCTGATGATACCCTGATAGAAGATCGATCTTGGAAAATACTTTGGCTCCGACTAGCTGATCAAATAAATCATTAATCATCGGTAGAGGGTACTTATTCTTGATGGTCATGTCGTTCAATGAATGATAATCTACAACCATTCTCAGGGTCCCATCCTTCTTCTCTATCAAAAGAATCGGGGCTCCCCAAGGTGACGAACTTGGGCGAATATATCCTTTCTCCAATAATTCCTTGATCTGCTGCTTGATCTCTTCCAAATCATTCGGGGGCATCCGATAAGGTCTCTTGGATATTGGGGCTGTGTCAGGTAATAACTCGATCAGAAATTCTATTTCTCTGTCCGGTGGCATTCCTGGTAATTCCTCCGGAAATACATCTGGAAAATCTTGTACTACAGGCACTTCCTCCTGAACCACTCCCGTGAGGGAATTCACCTGCTTCTTTATTGGTGTGCGTCTAGATATATACTTGATCCTCTTCTGCTCCGAGGTGGTGAGCAAAATCGTCTTGCGGGCACAGTCGATGTTCCCTTCAAACTTCGTCAACCAGTCCATGCCTAGGATCACGTCCAATCCCTGGGATTCTAAGACTATGAGGTCTACGGGAAAATCATGATTTCCGATGCTGAGGGTTGAATAACAGCCTAAGCCTGCCATCATCTCTCCTCCTGGGGAAGTGACCTAAAGCGGGGTTCTAAGGGTCCTAGTGGGCAAACCATACTTTTCCACAACTACCCTTGATATGAATGAATGCGTTGCACCGGAATCAAATATTACCAATACTGGACGTTAATTTAATAAAAAATTACCAACCACAGTGTCTGGCTGATCATAGACGTCCTCTACATCAATGTGATTCACCTGAGCACGGGGAAAAGGGTTGGGCTTCTTTGCTGAGCTTCCATTGTCGTTGCCGTTTCCATTCCTCTGCTTTGCCTCCGGACAATCGGTGGCATAGTGTCCTATCTTCTAGCACTTGAAACAGGTGATATGACTCAGATCCTTCTGAGTCGGAGCAGGACGGTGCTGGTTGCCATTGCCTCCATTGCCTGACTTGGAGTTGTTGTCGTGGTTGCGATTGTTCCCATTCCCTCCATGGTTATGTCCTCCATGATTATGTCCTCCATGGGTGTGATGGGTATGTCCTCCCGAGTATGGGGCATAGCGGGGCTTCTGCTGAGCTCTGGAGTTGTACTTTCCCCGGCCATATTTCCGCTTGCGGCTTTCAATCTGCTCTTGCTTGCCTTCAAGTATACTGGCCTTGTCTACCAGCTCCTGGTAGTTGTTGAAGGTAGCCACCATTAGCTGCATTCACTACAAAAAAATACACTTCCGTGATGATACGTGTTTGTCACAGTAGGTCGCTTTTTTTCCATGCATGTACACCCATGACAAATTTATGACAGAATCAAGATAGTCATACCTGTGCTGTCGTAGAAGTGTTCCATGACATTACCAAAATTATCATCACGGAAGTGTCCAATTGCATGACGATAAATCGCGCGTCACAGAAGTGCTTTCGTCAAGGGTGACCGACACGTGGCATCAACCGTAACGGAACGCCGTTAAGCTATCGGGTCGGATTTTGGATCCGATATCCCATTAACAGCCCCGACCAATGGGGATTTTCCACATGTAAAATCATCATTGGCTAGAGGAAACACGTGTCGGCTCATCGTCGGGACAGATGTCCTCCACTCACTGGACAGAAGGCGCCTATGATACATCGACACGTGGCACGGCCCAACAAGTTTAAATGGGCCGGCCCAACTAAAGGCCCACAAGATTTTGCGGACCATAATGGGCCAGCCCAGCTAAAGGCCCACGAGATTTTGTGGACCATAATGGGCTGGCCCAGCTAAAGGCCCACAAGATTTCACGGGCCATAATGGGCCGGCCCAGGTAAAGGCCCACAAGATTTTCGTGTGCCATAATAGGCCGGCCCAGGTAAAGGCCCACGGTGACTCTAGCCCATAATGAACAGTAATTTTCTTTATACCCGTTAACGCCCGTGATTTACATGGGCCATTTCCAGCCCGTGTTAGCTTTCGGCCTATTGACGGCCCATACGTTCTTGGGCTCCTTTTCGGCCCTCGATTACTTCCGGCCCGTTACTGGCCTGTTCCCCTAATGGGCCAAATTCGGCCCATGGCAAGAGTCGGCCCGTTACTGGCCTGTTCCACTAATGGGCCAAATTCAGCCCATGGCAAGAATCGTCCCGTTACTGGCCTGTTACCCTAATGGGCCAAATTCGGCCCATGGCAAGAGTCGGCCCATTTCTGGCCTGTTAACCCGTTGCATCGTTTCCAGCCCCTCCTATATTCTGGCCCATTAACGACCCGTTATGCTTGTGACAGAATTAAGCCTTTGCTGTCCTATGTCCTGTTAACGACCTGTTACCGTGTTGGGCCGATACCAATTACGCCCGATTATGGCCCATGTAGACCCATTTATCCGACGGCCCGAGGCCCATCGATTACAGGCCCATTTATCGACGGCCCGTAGGAGACCCATGGATCCTACGACCCGTATATGGCCCATGGTAGTTGCGGCCACTAGCAAACTAGGGAAAAAGAAGACTAGGAAATAAATAAGGCCGAAACTAACACTAGGCTATTAAGGCGATTGCACAGATTACATCCACTCGGCATCAAAGATCGCCACCAGTGCAAATATAGGGAACACCCTACACTATACAAAAATGGCTTGCTGTTTTCTTCAGGCGGTGGCTGCACGTTAAGAATAAATTTTGTATCGCACCAAAACAAATTACAACTATATAACAAAAGGAAGGTTGGCATAAAACTTAATAGTCTAGCAGATAAATGCACCACCAGAAGTTCAGAAGCTCAGTTCATTTGACGTGACTGTTATGTTTTCATGCTGTATTGTCTGATGGAGCACCATAACCCTGGCCTTCATTTCCCCTAGGCTCCTGAACAACATAGCAAATCTTTGATAGTCTGGTTTCAAAACCATGCATATCTTGACGACATTGAGCAATGTTTCTCCTTGTTTCACAAAGGGTCTCTGTTAGGGAATGGACTTGTGTCTGGAGCGCAGATACAACATTGCTTTGAGCTTGCATATCTTGATCATGAGGCAGTTTGGATGATATTTCCTTAACAACCAACCCAGTATCACGCAGGAACGTGCTTTTGGCACTGTTAGTGGACAGGTACTGACCCACTGCAGCAAGAGCTGACATTGCGGTTATAGTTGCCTCGCCACCTTCAGAAGGTGGCGGTTCCACCATTTTTTCCATAGCTCGGTGAAAAGTTGAGGTTTTACATTAGTAGTACCAGAACAGAAGATATTAAGGAGGCAGCAAAACCAAACAAAATAGCTTTGGTCTATATACAGAACTTATTCTAGTGAACCCATGTAAAATATTAGTTGTATTTTATTGCAAAGTACATAATAAAACCAGGTTCCAAACATATGACCATGTACCATCGCAAATGTATTGTCTATTTCTTAACATTGTATTGAGGGCTAAGGATAAAGAGACGAAGTTTATAATACGGTAAGCATAGTATGACGTCATTCATATGACAAAACAACTAAGAACAGAAAAACAGGCAGTTGTAACGTTGTGTGGGCAAGTCCAGCACGGAACTAGATTACGGGTCAAGATCAAAGGAACATCACTCCTCTCTTTTAAACCTTGTAAGGTGCAATGATACGCTAAGACAATTTTGTATAAAATTGAAAAGAGTAATAGACATTAGCTGCAAACCATGCAGTTCAAGGCACAAGTCAAAGTAAATAGTAGTTAAAAGGCATGAGGATTAAGGACTTACAACAGGGGCTTTGACTGGTGTAGTCATGCCCTTCTTCTTGCTGGTGTGACAGTCCTTGAAGATTTCCACAGCATTTGGTTCAGGTACTTTTTGGTCCTTGCGGGCTTTCCTCTGCATTTGGAACAAGTCAATATAGATCTGATAATATGGTACAGCGAAAAGAGTGAAACAACAGCAAATTACAAGAGCCTCGCAGTGTGCCATATAGCTACGAGATCCTGTCGTCTGTTGGAATTTCACTTTCGTACGGTTGGCCTTGTTCTTTGAACAGTTCACCTACAAGAAGATAGATTTGTGTGGCACATGCGTAAATAGGACTTCAACATGTGATCTGATGACATATATAATGTACCTGATACTTCTGATCGGACCAGTGTTTAACGAGGCCTCTCCAGTCTTCATCGGATATATTTTCCACAGGAGATGTTTGGGCAAGTTCACTGTTAGCCTTGCCTTCAAAGTGAGTTTTCCTCAAGTTATACCGATACTATCGCCGAGCAGACTTGAAAACATGGGTGCAAGCTTGTCTGGTTGCATTATCTTGGCTATCCAACTTGAACCTCATCTGTTGAAAATTATGGGAGTCTCATTATCAGCAACCTAGAAAGTATTGGACAGAGCAAGACGATATTACTAGTTTCCATACATAACCATACTTACAGATAAATGGTCGAGGAAGATGTTGAACTGGGTTTCGTATTTGTCATTCCTGTACTGAATCCATGTTGGGAGGATACGTACATGACACCTAACAGCAACCACTGCCTCTGATACTAACTTGGCTGACTCTGTAGCATCACATGGCCTTTTTAAACCTGCCTCAAAATGGATCTCCATTCTTCCTCCTATAGATTTAGTTAACCTATCAAGCATTATCCCTGATGTTTGTTTCCTCTTGCGCCTAGGTGCTAGTCCAACAACAAACATAGGAAGTGTTAGTGTACATCAAACTGTGAGACTACATATAAAGAAGCATGCAACTGTAACTTGACCCCAGCAACTACCTTCTTGCTGTTGAAGCTCACAAGGTTCATCTGATATTGCAAACTCGCCTTGTGTCAAGAGTGCTTGGGAAGTAGTGTCAGGTGGCAAGGGAGCTTGGGAACGTGCTGCTAGCTCAGTTGACGCACGAGTACGTCATGCAGCTGGTAGTACTGTGGTAGGTGTTGCAAGAACTAGGGCTGTCTCTGCTTGTTTGGTGGCAGCTATTTGTTTCTGTTTGTCTTTTTTTGCAACTCGTGTAGCATGGGATGCCGTGTTTGTAGAATTTTCTGCTGGACTTTGACCTTCTATTGCACCATCAGTACCAGCAGAATCTGCAGGATTCATCCGCTTCTCATTCCCTGCCATTCTGTGTTTATTCCTCTTTCTCTGTGCCATGTTAAGTCAAGCCGACAAGAAAAACGAATAACAATTTAGTTCTTCAGAACAAATTTATGTGTGATGTAGATGAACTAAACTTTGATGTTAGACAACCACATGATAGGAGGATGTAATATGTATGAAAAACAGGACGAAAGAGATAACCAGAACTATGATGTGTAAACTAAGAAGAAGACATTTCACCAAATTAGAAGCAATGCAATGGAAGGTAGACACCATATGAAAGATGCTACAAATATCGCTCTGCCAAGTTAACAGTGTCTCATCATAAATGGCATTTAAACAAATGTGAAGCAGTACAAGAAATAAATCATATGCAAGATGCAAACAACATCACACTACCATGTTAGAGGTTTCTCGTCATTAGTGCCATTGCATATTCACAGCATTGCAAATTCACAGCTTATGATGTGTGTCGGCATTCTGGGAACGGGGGTCCCCAGACTTTCCTGCCTGCGGCCTGTGGCGTGGCTCAAGCGGGGGCCCAGCGCGGCCCATCTTCATCAGCTCAAGCTCAAGACCCTCGCGAGGGGCCAAGCCTCGTGGGGCGGATGACAGGAAGCTTCCTCAGAGGCAGCCTCATCAGGCAGGCTCACGAGGAGGAGGAGAGATCAAGGCAGGGGTACCTCGCGAGGAACCCGTGACGCAAGCCATGGCGATCGAGACCAGGCGGGCGCCAGGTGGGCGCCGGCCTGCGCAGTGTCCTTGTTTCCCCTTTGGTGCAAAGGGGGCAAGCACAGGCCAAGGCATCAGGCAAAGGTTGCCATTCCGGTGCAACGAGACCAAGACCAACAGAGCGGCATGGTGGAGGTCACCGTGGAGCCCAAGACAGCGTCATCACCAGTACTTTTGGCAGCCGAAGACCACCTTTGGTCAGGATAACTTGTACTACATGTTCCCCTTCAAAATGGCCAATTGTTGGCGCCCTTCTCGCTCATTATTTGGGGAGAGGCCCAGGGCCTCTATAAATAGAGCTAGCCACCACAGAGTAGAGGGACATCTAGAGATTTGGTAGAACCCTAGCAGAGAGAGAGAGGCGACGGAACTCACCCTAGCAGTTCATCGCACCAGCTCAAGAACACCTCTCGCGAGGCTGTTCTTACCTTGTACTGTCCATCATCAGCCCCGGTGGCAATCCACCACACCACACACTGCAGTAGGGTATTACACCACAACGGTGGCCCGAACCAGTATAAACCTCGTGTCTCTTATGTTGTTCATCATTTTCATCTTAGTTCGCACGAGAGGATCAGACGTAGATTGGTAGGGGAGAGATCTCCGCGCGCACCCCAGTGTTCGAACCTCAAGGGTCTGCCAGAACCTGAAATCCGACAATGTGTAAACTAAGGAGAAGGCATTTCAACAAACTAGAAGCAATGAAAGCTAGACACCATATGAAAGATGCAACGAATATCACTCTACCAAGTTAAAATTGTCTCGTCATAAGTGCCATTTCAACAAATTAGTAATACAAGCTAGAAAAGAATGTGAGATGTAACCTATATCACACTCTGAAGTCAAACGTGTCTTATGATAAGTGATTGTTGTAGGTTACACAACAGTAGTAATTTGATGTAAGAACATGGTGTGATAGACAGATATTGTATGTTCTAGAAACAGGGACACGTGTCTTATTCAAGTAGAATGTGTAAAGTAAGCAGATGGAATTCAACAAAATTAGAAGCAATACAAGCTAGACATCACACATAACATGCAACCACATATAACAGTGCTATGTTAGAGGGAGCACCGGTGATGCTGCACTAGGGGAGACGTGCTCATCATAAACACAACTTTGTTGAGTGTCTATGCATGTGTTGTCTTGGAAATCATCTTGGGGGTGTGGAGGAGTAGAAACTATAGAGGCCCTCCGTTCGGAAGGAGCGCCTTTATCCGCTGCCTTGCTAACTTCCTTCCGCTTTATTGATTTTGAATTGTCAAGTAAAACCGACAAGAAAAAGCAATAAAATTCTCTCTTCAGAACTCATTCATGCATGATACTGACAATCACTACTTTGATGTAAGGCAAACACATGATACCAGGATGGAATATGTACGAAAAACAGGATGGCATGGCATGTTCACAACTGTTTGTGTAAACTAAGCAGAAACCATTCCGGCAAATAAGAAGCAATGCAAGCTAGACACCACATGAAAGATGCAACCAATATGACTCTGCCAAGTTAAAAGAGTCCCATCATAAATGGAATTTCAACAAATTAGAAGCAGCGCATGCTATAAATCATATGAAAGATGCAACTAATATCGCACTGCATATACTAAAGGTGTCTCGTCATGTTGATTGATGCGGGATACAAAAAAAAAATAGTTTTATGTAAGGACATGCTTAATAGACAGATGTACTATGTACTAAATATAGGAAGGCATGTCACATTAACAGGTATAATGTATAGGCTAAGCAGACAAGCACATGCAGTTTAACCAGATTGGAAGAATTACAATCTAGACACCATATGCAACATGCAACCACATATCTCGCTGCCAAGTTAGAGCAAGCACCTGCGATGCTAGTGTAGGGGAAATGTTGTAATCAACTACAGAGATACGTTCACTATCTTCATCTAGCATTTCTATTTCTTGAGAATCATGTCGGGAGGCTGACGCTGCATTCTTTAAATGAGGAGTAGTCCCCTTGCCTGCCTGCCTCGACATAAGTGAATGATGAGGGATACACAAGAACATTAGTTTGATGTAAGAACATGGTTAATACACAGATGTACTAGTATGTACCAAAAATAGAAAGGCATGTCATATTCAAAGGTATAATGTGTAAGCTAAGCAGATGCAATTTAACCAAATTGCAAGCAATACAAGCTAGACATCCGGCTGGAGTGGTGAGCATGATCATCTAGGACCTGAGAGCCTGGTGGGAGGCGGGCTGCTTCGCCACCATCGCAGCTTTTTAGTTGGCTTCCAGGTGATGCCTATCTTTGATGGGCTTGTCACTGGCTCGGCCAGTGCCCTGACTAGCTATTTGTCTTCTGGTGCTCACGGGATGGTGGTTCATGTAAAAAAATATCTTTCCTTATCTTACCGACTTCGGCCTTTTGAATACAAGCTAGACACCATATGGAACATGCAACCAAATATGACACCGCGAAGTTAAAGGAAGCACCTGGGATGGTGGTTCATTGCGAGCGAGGTCATCAACTCCAGAGCTACATTTACCGTCTCCATCTGCTGACACTGCACCCATTATAGCGCTGAAACGTGTCTTGCCTACCCGCACACCAAACTGGAGGAACTTCTCTCTTTTCTTTTTGGCTTCTCTCATGGCAGCAGAGTCTGAAATACCCTTGCATAAAAACACAACAGTGAGAGTAAGGGTGAAGTGTGTGCAGAACTAGTGCACTGTAAAAGTAGCAGATAGCAGGTGGCTGAAAAATAAATGACAGGCGACATATGATAGCTCTACAACATTGCATGGCAAACAAAATTAGATTCTACTCTGTATGATTTTGTAATATATGAGCACAGGAAATGCAGGTACTCCTCCAGCACACCACCACATGTGGTCATATCTAAGATTACAGTCGACTGAAAATAAATAGGTCAGTCGATTTTTTTAATGAACCGTCCGATCTATAAGGAACGGGCAGATGGCCTTCGTCCACCTCCCTCCAGTCACCGTTGATGATCTTTCTCGAACCGCCAGCGACCACCGGCCCAGACCCCTGCCTCCGCCACCCCGCCCTCCCATCGACCTCACACCACCGCTATGCTTGGCAGCGCCCCCAGGCCATCCCTTTAATCTCGGCCGACCTCCAGATCGGGCGCCAGTAGCTCTAGGCCGCACACGCCCCTAAGATAAAAACAAAGGCACTGCTTCCTCGGCGTAATAGGCGTACTAGCGCCTGTTACGTCGGGGAATGCTTCCGTTAATTGGGAATCAAGTGGCCAAAAATTGAAATTCAGGGGGGCGACGGACCCCTAGCTAAGGTGAAATAGTATATGAGGAGAAACCTTGTGCATCGCGAGTTACTAGGAATATCTAGTATCAAGAAGAAGCGGTCAACTAGTGTCTTCTGTAGGATGAATACCGTGCAAGCAGAGATGTAAGATTTGCAAGAATAAGGGAAGAGGAGTACCTTTTTTGGTTGCCGATGTGGTCACCTCCACAAGTCGCGCTGATTTTCTTCTTTTTACCAGGGAAACCGATGTTCTAGAGGGTGCAGGCTTGGACGAACCCATGGCCAAATTGTTGACTGTGTTGCCGTGGCTGTATGTCGGCGGAGGGGAAGCAGATCCAAGGCGGCGAAGGACGGCGCAGCAGGAACAGCTCCGGTGCGGTGGAGGGTGGCGAAATTGGAGCGACAACGGTGAGGCGCAGGATGGCGTGGTTGAACTGGCTCGGGTACGGACGGCTCGGCCTCGGCTTCAACTACTAGACGTGGAGGCCGTTGCGGTTGAGGTTGCGGTGGACGACGACGTCGGGGTATCGGCTCCGGCATGATGGAGGACGGCGGCGGTTGATGGGTGGGATGGGGTGGCGGACGTAGGACGCCGGGGTTTCGCGGCTGGTGGAGAGGTAGTTTTGGCGCCCACGGAGTACGAATGGAGAATCGGACGGGTGGAGGGCCATGTTTTGGTCTGGGACGCACTTGTTTTTTGCTTTTTTGAACAGAAATGGGACGCGCTTGTTTGAAATTTGGGGAAAGTACAAACTTTGCCCCCTCTTAAATTTTGGACCTACTGCGGGTCGGGGGTAGGATGGTAATCCCAGGTGTCCCAAATAGTGGGCGGGAGCGATTTCGTCCGTGCGCATGTGTGCTTAGGCGGCCATTGTGTATGAATGTTTTTCGGATGCGGTTGCGTGGCGTCTAGATGAAGCTACAAACCTACCCCGGTTTAGACCTTTGAACGTCGGCCGGTAGGTTTCACGGGTCAGAGTTATTAGAAAAGTAATTTCCTTGTACTACCAAACATTGGTCTCACGCGGTTTCGGGCGAGTAGAGGCTCTTTTGGCGCTTCGTTCGAAATTTTGAAACACAAGCATTCACTTTTAGAGTACTCTTGAACTATGAGGATTGACCTAAATATACAACATTATATTTGACCTTGTATGTCTGAAAACCTCATTAAATTATCCGCTTCTTTTTGAAATTTTGACACTTGAAAATTCTATAACTAAGATTATTTTGGAATGGAGGAGCTAAATTTGAATCTATTTTGTACACGACTACATATGCTATTATGTAGAAAATCAGAGCAAAGATTGGTGCCCCCATAATTTAGGTATGGTTTACAAATGCCATGATATCAAATTCAAATAATTGAATGGACTTCATGTTGAATTCGATTTTTTTAAACCACCTTAAGTTGAATTCAAATGTATGCTAGTTCATAGGTAGTAGCTATTTATAATGTCCATTGTGTAACTTTCATATGTATAATGTGCTTTACACACACAACATGAACTATACTCATGTTTATATTCGATTGCTAAAGCGATGCATTGTCTGGAGTTCAAAATACTAACTATGTGGATCAATTGTGTCGAATAATAACATAGACATGCTCAAATTCGATAGAATCTAGATGTCTGATGGATCAATGACCGCTCCTTACGCGAATTGCAAATATCATGATCCCATCCTAATATTTGGATACAATTTATATCTTTAATCAATGTGTAGAGCAGTCTTTTACGTCTAGTTTCACTCTCCATTGGTGGTCTCTCACACATGCTCATACACTCTCTCCCGAGGTGTCTTTCTCGCACACATGCTCTAGATATAACCCTCCCTCCCTCTCATAACCATTTACAACTGTTTTCACTAACCTTTATCACAAGCACTCTTCCTCTCGCAAACATACACACGCACAATCCTCATCGACCCTTTCTATATACATGGACCTGCCTACGTGTCTCATGTACGCACATTATCTTTACGCCTATCTCTCACACATTGTCTCACGCCTCTCTTCCTAGTCGACGAGTATGATTCAAGCAGAGCATTCTGTAGGATGCCCCTTAAAGTTAGGTTGGATGAATAGTAATATCAAAGATAAAGGGGTTACCTTAGTCCGAGAACCTAGGGTTACAAATCCTAGCCGGCTTTGTAAGTGGACACAGAGTCCTTCACAATTCTGCTATCTTTGTCTTGTACGACTAGTCATCCATGGGTCTTCCTAAATGCATCACGGGCCGACCAATGTGGCGCAGGACGGAACAGAACGAAGGGCCTCACCTCGACCCATCGGACCTCACGCGGTGACACACCCTCTGCCCCCACGTCTCATTATCTTCTCACACCCACACATACCAACACAAACACCACACACACAGAAAATTTCTCCTGGTGTCTCTATTCCCTCCCCCCTTGCATATACACCCTCAAGGGAATGGAATCTCTTGTCGTGACGTCATATTCGTCTCTCTCTCTAGACCACTATCATTTCTCGTGCTATCTCTCCCACGCCCCCCCCGTCGGCCCCTCTATCCATGCCTCTCTCGAATATGTAATACACACACATACCTCTCTAGGCCCCGCCAAATGCATCAACTACACATTCACACATGTTACATCACATACCCCATTGATCTAAAAACCCTCTCTTCACGTTTATTTCGCATACAACATTCCTTTTGAATAAAGTGTGGCCAAAAAATTATTTTAGAGTTTCTACATATATACAACATTACAAAGTTATATGGAGGAGTACGAATGCTAATTTGCATTGCATGGTGCCCACAAATGATATTTATTCCGCACTGTGAATTTGTATATTTTTATACTATATACAAAGTCTATACCTACTAATAAAGCAAGGTGTGTTTCTTCGATTTTTTCATCCGTTCACCATCGAAATTTATTTTTCTATCCGAGTTGGTACTAAATTTCTATGTGTCTGTCTGTATTTTTATCAATCCAGAATTTCGTACTAGGCCCGCACACGCTGTGGCCCAGTGAAGCCAGCCCATTTATTTGCCTGCCCATGTAGCTGCAAAAATCCTACTTCTCGCCCTGTGCGGCAGATAATCAGACATCGCACAGGGCGCCCAAGACTGGGCTAGCATGTTTTGTTTTTCCATCCAAATTAATTTTATTTTCACCCTATTTCGTAATTCAATTTATTTAAATAGAATTTGAAATTTTTAAATATTTTCATAAAATGTTCAAATTACAATATTTTCTTCCACTTTCAAAATGTTTGGAAAATTAATTCATTTTATCATTCCATTTTTTTCAAATTCAGAAATATTCCAAATTTGTTTGCGATTTAAAAAACATTTTTTTAAAAAAATATTCAAAATTTGAAATATATTCTTGATTCAGTAGAATATATACAGACTCAAAATAATGTCCGTGTTTAAAGACACATTCTATAAAATTGTTCTGAATGTTCTAAACATGTCCGTTTTCAAAAGTCGGTCACAAATTAAAAAAATGTTTGGATTTTGATAAAAGGTTCATGTCTTAAAAAAATGATGCTGTTTTCATGTTTTTTCCAACATGGACGGAATATAAAAAACATTTTCGTAATTTCAAAAAATATTCACGTTTCCAAGAATATTCGGCAATTCATATTTTTTTAAAAAGTTCAAAAAATGTTGTTAATCCGACGTTGCACTATGTTATGAAATATTCGCGCTGGCCATTGGTTAGCAGTAGGCGTTTGTAACCATGGCTAGCGGCACATGGTCGGGTCTTTAAGGTCATGTGTTCGAACGTTGAACACGTCATTTTTTGGATTATTACTCGTGTCTTGCAAACATAGATTATTTCGGTGCCTGCCAGTGGGCTGACCCAGACGCGAATTGTTGTGCGTCTGACGCGCTATTTGACGCAACTCGCGTTATAGTAGCTCCCACGCAGGTGCCCTGAGAAAAGAAAAAAATACGTATAGATTTTGTTCTGTCCATTCAACACGTACGTAACTCCTTAATTTTTTTTCGGTTATCTCTGGGTGGGCCAAGCTGGACCTACCACGTATTTCTTTTTCTGTCGGACATGCGAGCAACAAAAAGTGAAGGGCGTGAGGGGATTGAACTATGGCCTTCCCTATTGTGCCGAAGCAACTCAGCTATCTTGTGATTATGATACAAACAGTCTCATCTTGAAATTTTATACTAAATCACACCACTTTTTATATTTCCCTAAGTTGTCTGCAAATAAAGAGGTTGTGTGATAATAAGGAAGTTATCTCGAGAATTATGAGTGGAACGAGGGACTCCACAAATTATTGCCAGAGGTAACTTGCACGTACCAATAAAAGACAATATGCTGGTTGGCTATAATGCAAAACAATTGTGGGAATGTGCTAATAAAAGAGAATATGCTGGTTTTACTCTAATTAATAAAATTTATGGGCACGTGAGCGCAAAAATAGTTGAAAAGAAAATGAACCCTAAAAATGAAGGGACATTCATGCCTGGTTATGTGCTGATTATACATGAAGCATAATTTATGCGCTGCAATTAGTAATTCATCCAATTAGATAGTCGTAGGAGAAAGTGGTCGAAGCAACCATGCCTCGAAGGTCGTCGCGCAGCAACCAAATGAGGACGCAACCACAACTCCGAGACGGAGATGAACCCGAAGGAAAAAACGTAGCAGTTGGGTGGTCGCCGTCACGCCGACCAAACACACCACTATCAAGATCTCGCGGGCCAAACATGACACGTGATTAAAGTTGAAAAAAAAAGTCATCTCCCATTGCAATGCACGGGCACATGTGCTAGTTAGTCATAATAAAGAGAAACGAAGAGCATCTCTCTCTCCATCGCATACCCCCCCTGTACGCCTGAGGGAATCCTGGATTAGGGGGTGTTCGGGTAGCCGGACTATACCTTCAGCCGGACTCCTGGACTATGAAGATACAAGATTGAAGACTTCGTCCCGTGTCTGGATGGGACTTTCCTTGGCGTGGAAGGCAAGCTTGGCGATGCGGATATTCAAGATCTCCTACCATTGTAACCGACTCTGTGTAACCCTAACCCTATCCGTGTCTATATAAACCGGAGGGTTGTAGTCCGTAGGCAATCAACTCCATACACAACAATCGTACCATAGGCTAGCTTCTAGGGTTTAGCCTCCTTGATCTCGTGGTAGATCTACTCTTGTACTACCCATATCATCAATATTAATCAAGCAGGAGTAGGGTATTACCTCCATCGAGAGGGCCCGAACCTGGGTAAAAAACATCGTGTCCCTTGTCTCCTGTTACCATCCGGCCTTGACGCACAGTTCGGGACCCCCAACCCGAGATCCGCCGGTTTTGACACCGACATTGGTGCTTTCATTGAGAGTTCCTCTGTGTCATCGCCTTTAGGCCCGATGGCTCCTTTGATCATCAACAACGATACGGTCCAGGGTGAGACCTTTCTCCCCGGACAGATCTTCGTCTTCGGCGGCTTCGCTTTGCGGGCCAATTCGCTTGGCCACCTGGAGCAGATCGAAAGCTACGCCCCTGGCCATCAAGTCAGGTTTGGAAGCTTAAACTACACGGCTGACATCCGCGGAGACTTGATCTTCGATGGGCTCGAGCCACGGCCAAGCGCGCCGCACTATCTCGAGCGGCATGATCTAGCTCTGCCCCCAGACAGTGTCCTGGAGGCCGCACACGCATCGGTTCCGACCCCTAACTCAGAGCCTATTGCGCCAATTGAGGATGAGCGGTTGGACGTCACCTCGGGGACTGCGATCCCGAAAGCGATCGATCCAAACGCTAGCCCCGCACTCTGCACGACCCGTGACTCTGAGGATCCGGAATCCTCCCCGGACTCTGACCCCCCGCGCCCCTGCCAATCGAATCCGATTGGGCGCCGATAATGGAGTTCACCGCCGCAGACATCTTTTAGCACTTGCCTTGTGGCGATATCCTGAACTCTCTCAAGTCTCTCTCCTTATCAGGAGAGCCCAGGACGAACTACGGTCAGCGAGGATGGGATACGGACGATGAAGAAATTCAAAGCCCACCCACCACCCACTTGGTAGCCACTATCGACAATTTAAACGACGTGCTCAACTTTGACTCCGGAGACATCGACAGCATGGATGACGATGCAAGAGATACCGACGAACCAACGCCCATAGGGCATTGGACAGCCACCTCATCTCACGATGTGTACATGGTGGATACCCCTAAAGGAAGCGACAATGAGGAAAAATGGGATGGGATAGGAGATCGACCCCTCGAAAAGCAATCAAAGCGTCGACGAAAACGCCGACCCAAGCCCCGCCTCGACAAAAACCCAGCCATAGAGCAGGACGAGCCGGTAGACGACGAGCAGGCCTTAGAGCAACCGTCCGAACAGGGCAACACGGATAGAGAAACCGAACATCCCTCCTCCGGCGAAAACGGCATTCCGGACGACCTCACGCCGAATAAACTTATGGAGCAGAAGAATCTCCACGAGAGGCTCGTTGCAACTGCACGCAGCCTAAAAAAGCAGAAGCAGAAGCTAAAAACAGCGGAAGATGCACTTTGGATTAGATGGAGCAAAGTAATCAATACCACAGATAAGTACGGCGACAATCGCCGCACTAAAAGCTATCCGAAAAGAAAGCTACTGCCTAAATTCGATGAAGAGGCTCTAGAGCCCTCGCATTCAAAAAATGAAAAAGCCACACGGTCAGATAGACGACCCCATAAAGCGGCAAGCGGCGCCGCACCTAAATCGGCATGCGACCCACTTAAGGATCCGCATCATGGCCCAGTCAGGTCCATTTATGGGCCAAGAAAGCAAGCTCTCGTAAGCAGCGCTATGAAGCCATCATTAGAATCCGGCACACCCAAATACAGGGGCGCCGCACACCCCCTATGTTTCACCGATGAGGTCCTGGACTATGAATTCCCAGGGGGATTCAAACCCGTAAACATAGAGGCATATGATGGAACAACAGACCCTGGAGTTTGGATCGAGGATTATATCCTCCACATACACATGGCTAGAGGAGATGATCTCCACGCCATAAAATATCTCCCCCTTAAGCTTAAAGGGCCAGCCCGGCATTGGCTTAAAAGCCTTCCCGAAAACACAATTGGAAGCTGGGAAGAGCTCGAGGATGCTTTCCGAGCAAACTTTCAAGGGACCTATGTCCGCCCTCCGGATGCAGACGATCTTAGTCACATAACTCAACAACCCAGAGAATCAGCTCGGCAGTTCTGGAATAGATTCCTCACTAAAAAGAATCAGATAGTCGACTGTCCGGACGCCGAAGCCTTAGCAGCTTTCAGGCATAACGTCCGAGACGAATGGCTCGCCAGACACCTTGGCCAAGAAAAGCCAAGAACAATGGCCGCACTAACAAGCCTCATGACACGCTTCTGTGTAGGGGAGGACAGCTGGTTGGCAAGGTGCAGCCCCAGCGATCCAGCACAAGGGGATAAACCCAGCAAGAATCCGCCGCAGCAAAACCTCCTTTCAAGGGGTAATACCTGGTCCGGACACCCATTGTATGGGTTTTCTCCGGCTCGAAGTCATATTCGGCTCTGCCGATAACCTCCGCCGCAAAAAGTTGACCTTCCATATCGTCCCGTTCTCAAGTCGCTATCAAGCACTACTGGGACGCGAAGCTTTCGCTCGCTTTAACGCAATACCGCATTATGCATCTCTTACGCTTAAGATGCCCGGTCCACGAGGCATCATCTCTTTGAAGGGGAAGCACTAAAGTGCACCTCCCCAAGCGGAGGACTGTGCGGCCGCTTTGACAGCCCCACAGCAAAATGGCCTCACTGGCCAAAAAAACTTCGAAATAGGTCATTCAAGACCACGAACGCGGATAGACGAGTTCGGTGCAAAATCATCATTGATGCAGGCCTAGAAGCCATATACCCCCGCACTAGGGGCTCCACGCATATACGATAAGAGACAATAAAGATCAACTTATATATCTTACTTTATACTTTGCTTATTTTAAACTTTTTTCGGCACGACCCGTTTTCAACTCAGTTCCTCTCTTTTACAGATGAACGTCGTGCGGCGCCCGTCCAGGATACGGCACAACGGAGACACAGGCGCAGACGTGTAGTAGGGACCCGTCCTAAAGGATTCTTTTTAGATTAAGACCCTGCGTAAACCTTTTTTACTGTCTCTTGTTGCTTCACATCCCCTGGTTTTCTTTCTGATATAACCAAGGAGGAGGCTGGCATCTTGGCATGTGGCCATGTTAGAATTTTTGCACGTACCTGGACACTAGGGGCTTTTTTAATAAAGAGTGTTGTTTCGCCCGCACTCATAAAGACCGAACACCTTAGGGAGTGTTCGGCGTCGCGAGTTTTGGCATTATATGCATCAGCTCCGAATCATGTCTTTGGTCAAATGTTGGGTTGCCCGGCTCCTGAGTTCAGCTACCTTACGTTCCGCTCTATCGGCTAAGGTAGCACCAGGAGAACTACTGCGATTGTGCCCCCGGTTCGGCCGGGCGAGCACCTCAGTAGAGAAAGCCGAAAACTGACTGTCATGATGTAGCGTGAGACTGGTCAGCCACTCGATGACCTATCGGAATCTATCGGATTCCTCCGCTTTAACGAAGGGCCTCTTCCCGGTCAGGCACATACGCGCCCCGAACTCGGACGAGCGCAGCTGCCACCAAGGAGCTACCTAAATAGTCTCACTGTCAAACTCCTATGGCTAAGTGAAAGTGTTAAAGCATTATAGTCCGGTTGCCTGGCCCGCTGCGCTATCACCTCCTTTGTAGGACCAAGACGTTGGGTTAAGTGTGAAAATGCGTCTTCTGCGAGCACCCCCGCACTATGTGCGTGGGGGCTGAAGCCAACGACTGCCATCTTTCAGATTCTATATATATATATCTTAAAATGGCCGCACAGGAGGTGTTCTCAATACTTGGAGACACAAGTATAAAAAAGGCCACTACAGTTTATCAAAATATTACTTTATAATTACATATGCTATCATAACATAGCATCTTTCGGGCACTGCGTCTCTATTACACGAGCGCCTTCAAGAACTTCCTGAAAATAGTGCTCGGAGGGTACTCGGCTTTTGTCCGAATCTCGGGACACAACAACGGTGGTCTCCATCTCTGCCCAGTATGTCTTAACACGGGCAAGAGCCATCCTAGCGCCCTCTATGCATGCTGACCTCTTCATTGCATTTATACGCGGCACCGCGTCAAGGAATTGCTGCACCAAGCCGAAATAACTCTTTGGCTCCGATCTCCCTGGCCACAGATGACCCATGACGTACTTCATGGCAAGTCCGGACAATCTATTCAGTTCGGCCCATTGAGCCAGGCGATCGTCCACTGCCAGTGGACGCTCTGGATTGTGGAACTGTGACTAGAAAAGCTTTTCCACTTCGCGATCTTTTAGATATCGAAAGTGTTCGGTCGCATCAGCAGCACTTGCTGCCAAATCCAGATAGGTTTCCTCCACACTCCACATCCGGTCCAACAGAGCAAACTTCGGATCACAAAACTTCCTCCGTGGCATAAAGGGCTTTCCAGCCGCAATCTGTTCGGCCTGACGCAGCTCCTCCTTCGCAGCTCTCATCGCAGAGCGAGCGTCCTTGGCATCGGCAACGGCCTTCTCTAAGTCCGTCTGTCTCGCCCGGTCTTCTTTCTCAAGAAGTTTGCAACGGTCTGCAGCGCTCTTTAACTTCTCGGCCATCTCGGCCATCTCTTCTTTGCTTCTGCAGTGAACAGCCTGTTCGGCTCTCAGCTCTTCAAGGGCCTTCTCGGCAGCCGCATCGCTTTTTCTGGCTTGCTCCTTAGCTCGGGCAAGTTCTGCCCTAAGATTCTCCACGGCGGTCGTACCATCTGCGTCAAGCACACACATTGTAAGACACTGGCATGAAGCTCCTCTTACCTGATGCCGCCCGAAGAATTACATACCTTGAGCCTCATCAAGCCGCTTGTTGACAAGCGCGATGTCGGCATCTGCCACGTCCAGTTGCCGCTTTAGTTCGACCACATCATCAGTTCGGCTTGATTCCGGACACCTCGCCACCTACATTCAAAGGCGACATCTTAGACTTGGGATTATGATCCTCTGCGTGCCGTCATTTCTTTACAACGCGCAGAGTCTCAGGGGCTACTATCTACACAGGGCGCATCTTACTTATGCGCAACTGACAAAAGTGTACATTATCTAACGTACCTCAAAACCCGTCAGTAAACTTTTGACAGCCTCATGCAATCCGCTTTCTGCGGATGAAATCCTTTCAATCACCGTGCCCATCAATGCACGGTGCTCCTCTGAGATAGAAGCTCGCCCCAGCAGAATCTTTAGCTCCTCCGGCCGAGCACCAGACGGTGCCGGACTTGTCCTATGGCCTCTTTCGAAGGCCGGACGCGGAGAGCCTTGGGGGGCCACATAGCTATCTTCCGCCCCTGCCGGATTCAGAGAAACCCTCCGCGACGACACCTTAGGGTCGCCCGCCTCACTAGGCGGTACGGCAGGGGGAGGCGTCCCGCTCTCCATCATCTCCGGAAGAATATCCCCCGAAGACGAGCTCTGCTGAGAAGGGCTGAGGTCCGAGCTACAAGGTAAAATTTTGGTTAATCTTCTCAGATATAAATCAAGGATTTCTCTCATCCCTTAAAAGGAAAACCTCTCTCTACTTACGGCTCACTGGAGGGCTGATCCCTTTGAGCGCGTAGTTCGGCCGAGGAACTCCCCGGCGTCAGACCCTCTAACGAGGATTTTCTCCCCCGCTTCGGGGCCATGGTCTCCGGGTCGTCAGAGGCGGCCCTCTTCTTCCCCTTGGGAGAGGAATTGTCGGTTCCTACCTTCGGAGCAGCCTCCTTCAAGGAGGCCATAGTTCCCTTGTCCTTCCCCTTACTTCCCTCCAAAGGCATTATCTTCAACATCCTGACAAGCACGGGATCCGGCCTGGTTTCGGGAAGGGGAGCCGGACACCTGATCAGCTTTGCCTTTGCTATCCACTCCTGTTTAAAAGGACGGCTCTTTTAGGGGCAAGTTTATGATGATTATATGGATAGTAGGTCCGGGCACAAGGTTACTTACTTGGGTATCCGGGCAATTACAGCTTAGGCCTGCGTCCTCGGTCAAATCCGGGCACATCATTTGTGATCCAAAGAACAGTTTATACATCTCCACGGGCGTTGCGCCCATAAAATGCTGGAGAGCTCGTGGTCCCTTCGGATTAAACTCCCACAGACGAAGGGAGCGACGTTTGCCGGGCAGTGTTCGGCGAATCAGCATGACCTGCGTCACCTTGACCAGGTTGAGGTCTCTTTCTAAGAGATCCCTGATGCGGCCCTACAACAAGGGCACGTCTTTGGATAACCCCCAATCTAATCCTTTGTTGACCCATGACGCTAGCCGTGATGGGGGACCCGAGCGAAAGGCAGGAGGCGCCGCCCACTTGGCGCTCCTGGGAGCGGTGATATAGAACCATTCTCGCTGCCACAAGCCGAGCTCCTCTTGAAAGGAGCCCTCGGGCCATGGAGCATCAGCATTCTTACTTATGACAGTGCCTCCGCACTCTACGTGTCGTGCCTCGATCATCTTCGGCTCCACTCCAAAAGTCTTGAGCCATAATCTGAAGTGAGGAGTAACATGGAGGAACGCTTCGCACACAACGATGAATGAGGAAATGTGGAGGATGGACTCTGGAGCTAAGTCATGAAATTCCAGCCCGTAATAAAACAGCAGCCCCCTCACGAAGGTATCCATCGGGAAGCCTAACCCCCGAAGGAAGTGAGACATGAACACTACGCTCTCACCGGGCTGGGGACCAGGAATAGCCTGCCTTTGAGCAGGCAACCTATGCGGAATTTCGGCAGTCAAGAACTTAGCCTCTCTCAACTTTAGCACGTCCTCCTCCGTGACGGAGGAGGGCATCCATCGGCCTTGAAGGTCGGAACCGGACATTGTCGAAGGTCCGAAGCGCCTGGAATCTGGAGCCTAGGGTGTTGGAACTCGAGGCGACGGGCGAACTCGTTTGAGATTGGAAAAAGGAGTAAGGCCTTGGTCTCTTTATAAGAGGTTGAATACCAGGAGCCCTCCCCGTAACCGTTTGGGACTCGCCTTTAATCGAGAAAACATGCTAACGGGCACGATTGGGTTACCCACGTCCGTATTGATGAGAATCTCGTAAAAGGGGGGCACACGATCTCTGCTTTGACAAGACATGCCAAGGAAACCGCCTCGCAAAACACGCTAAGGTGGAAAAGTGAAAACGATTCGAGTAAAGGACTTGGCTGTAGTGTGATGACGCACTGCGGAATACGTCAGCCGATTTGATTTGTGTTAATATTATTCTCTCTATGGCAATATGTGGAAGCTTATTTTGCAGAGCCGGACACTACTCTTGGTGTTTACAATCTTCTATGAAGGACTTGGAGGAGGAACCCGTCTTGCAATGCCGAAGACAATTTGCGCGCCGGACTCGTCGTCATTGAAGCCTGGTTCAGGGGCTACTGAGGGAGTCTTGGATTAGGGGGTGTTCGGGTAGCCGGACTATACCTTCAGCCGGACTCCTGGACTATGAAGATACAAGATTGAAGACTTCGTCCCATGTCCGGATGGGACTTTCCTTGGCATGGAAGGCAAGCTTGGCGATGCGGATATTCAAGATCTCCTACCATTGTAACCAACTCTGTGTAACCCTAACCCTATCCGGTGTCTATATAAACCAGAGGGTTGTAGTCCGTAGGCAATCAACTCCATACACAACAATCGTACCATAGGCTAGCTTCTAGGGTTTAGCCTCCTTGATCTCGTGGTAGATCTACTCTTGTAGTACCCATATCATCAATATTAATCAAGCAGGAGTAGGGTATTACCTCCATCGAGAGGGCCCGAACCTGGGTAAAAAACATCGTGTCCCTTGTCTCCTGTTACCATCCGGCCTTGACGCACAGTTCGGGACCCCCTACCCTATATCCGCCGGTTTTGACACCGACGACGCCCCTTTCACGTATGCACACAAAACTATCTCCAGGTCCTCTAAAAGTAAGCCCCCAGAAAATTCACGCATGTTTCATCTTTCTCTCGCGATATATGCAATGACGATCATTGTATTTGAAGCGAAAGCACGATACGTACATTGGACTTCAGAATCCACTCATTATGGTCACCATTTACGTTTAGTGGTTATTATGCAGTCACGGGCTCACCGTACAACTCTGTATTTGCTCATGACATGACTAGTTGACCAGTTAAACGCTCCACGTGGCACCTCTTGTGTTGCATCACATTATCTCACTACCATCGTGCCCACCTGTCGACTTGTATCTACTCTACATCTACACTCTTATAAAATACATAAAATACACTCTTATAAAAAACAGAGTTGGTGATGATGGTGTGCCTACCATCCTGCAATATAGGTCGTCTGATTTATATCTGACGGATAGGAAAGAAACTATGGCAATTTTGCAAAAAGGTACCCACACAGCTCTCCACATTTGCAAATAAGGCCTTCCCTCATTCATCCTTTTCTCTCACAAGATAAACAAACCATACAAATGCATCTTGATGTTACATGCAACGCACGGGCATCTTGCTAGTAAGAATGAAAACAAACGACAAAAAAATATTTGGACGCACCTCTAGTGTTGCATCACATTATCTCACTACCATCGTGCCCACCTGTCGACTTGTATCTACTCTACATCTACACTCTTATAAAATACATAAAATACACTCTTATAAAAAACAGAGTTGGTGATGATGGTGTGCCTACCATCCTGCAATATAGGTCGTCTGATTTATATCTGACGGATAGGAAAGAAACTATGGCAATTTTGCAAAAAGGTACCCACACAGCTCTCCACATTTGCAAATAAGGCCTTCCCTCATTCATCCTTTTCTCTCACAAGATAAACAAACCATACAAATGCATCTTGATGTTACATGCAACGCACGGGCATCTTGCTAGTAAGAATGAAAACAAACGACAAAAAAATATTTGGACGGTGGTTCAAAGTCATGACCGCGGGCACAGCGGACAAGGTGGCCTTGTATTGGTATGCTGAGCCGTCTGTTTTAACACACATGAGCTGGTGTGGTGATTATACACACATGCATGCATGCACACGAACTGCATCCATGCAACACTCACACAAACACATGCACCCACCCACGCACACACGCAACACTCACACATACACACGCAGCCACGCACGCACGCAACACTCACACGCACACACGCACGCATGCATGCACACACCACTACACCACACGACCAACACACACTCTCACGCTCAAGTGCTCAACCTACACATGCATGCGCACACATCAGGCCCTGACAGACACATACACAACTAGGTGATTCCCGCGCACGGGTTGGAGCCTTGTCGCGCCTGCGTAAATTTGTGTTTATCTGACCTTTTGCCTATGTGAACTGACAGGTGGGACCCACAACGAACGTGGTCAATTTAACTAGTCAACATGGCGCCACGCAGACTATTTGGCCGGTCAACAGAGTGCAATCCGATGCTGAGCTGTGAGCAAGTGATCGTATAATCACCGCAAAACGTATATAGTGACCGTAATCATCTTATTCTGAAGTTCGGTGACCATATTACGCTTTTCTCTCTATAGGCCCTCCAAAACTACATCTCTACACGTTCTCGCATGTTACATCTAACAACTATGCAATACAGCACTACTACTACACTCTAACACAATAAATCATATGTGTTTTTAGTTTTACTAGATATCATATTGTTACTTATAATTATTCAGTTTGCATACATTAAAATTGCCTTTGAAATGTATGGCCAGTATCATCTACCGTGCGGGAAAAATCCCGCCCTTTCCTGTTTAATCGGGTTTGTATCGATGGATCGTGCGAAACAACAAAACTATAGTACTATACAGTACAAGTGACAGTTCACTGGGCCGTCGTGTCGTCTACTCCTCCATCATAAGAGTGGAGTGCTCGCTTTCATAAATCTTCTAGTCCCTTTCGCCGACATGTGGGACATCAAGCTACCGGGTCCACGTGCCATACCAGAATACAGTGCAGAGCAGCCGGGGTGAAGCACCCCAGTCATGGCGCCGGTGTAGTAATGAGCAATGAGGCGTCAAATCACAAAGCTGCACCTTTCCCACAGTTAAGTTGGAGGGATGAAGCAACCATCATTTCACTCGTTGCTGAATCCGCTTCTTCCTCATCTTCTTCAACTTAACCACGTGTTGCTTCTGCCGTTGTTCTGCCTCATGTGGGACGCGGATCGGCTTGGTAAATCACTGACACGTGGGACCGCATGTTAGCAAACCGCCAGGACAACGTCCTCCGAAAATAAGAAACCTCCCCCGCCATCCGCGCGGCAAAATCACTTCCTTTTTACTAATATCGATTCTATAATTTTTTAGATCAATATAATTGAGATTTGTATAGATAGCACACAGGAGCAAAACCAAGTGGTACGGTTAAGGGCGTCCACAATGTGTAGCCAAATGTGAAAATAGCTTTTGGCATCGTGCGAACCATTGTGGACGGTGTTGCCAAAGCCAAAAAGATGGAACCGAAGCTCCCTGGTTGATTGATTGAAGGAATAGAAAAATGCAACGTCTCTCCTCTTTCTCCCATGCTTGGATGCATGTAGTACAGTATAGAGCACAGAGTCTACTCCCCTGTCCCTTCTATCACAACTCACAAAGCAGTGAGGCGTCAAATCACAAAAGCACGGACGAAGCAACCATCATTTCACTCTTCGCTGACTCCGCTTCTCCATCGTCTTCTTTGAGAAGCCATCTCACCGCATTAGTTATAGTAGTACTAGTAAAGGACTTCCTGGATGCAAATAAGGCGATTGTCTCGGCTTGTAGGCAGCACTTGCGAACGACTTACCGTGGTCTCCATCAATGGTGTTCTCCATCGAACGCACTTCGCCAAACCACCCAAAAAAATATCGTCGACGTCACTGCAATGGGGAAGGAAGTCAAATATAGTTACTACCTCCATTTTTTATGTACACAAGGCCAGTATATCAAAATTACAATTTGCAAAGGGCCACTAACACTAATCGAGGCAAAATTGATGGGGTTAGCAACCAAGGACATTAATATCCCCTGCATGCATGCGGAAGTGAGAAGGTTGGTTTGCATGACGCTGCATTAATCAAGCGATGAGGAGTGAGATGGATAGCTCTTTGGTCTTTGGAGAAAAAATACGCATTAATTGACACGTGAAACGAGGATTTGTATCGATTAAATCCCGTGAAGGAAAACCCAGCCTTTCTTTTTTAACACTAGTACTCCTAGTACGTACGTACTTATCCTGTTTGGGTCTAGGCCTTGCATTGCCAAACTTCGCCACACATTTTTTCCAAGCTTGCCTAAATTTTTCAAAATGAGAAGGAGGTACACTTGCGCACGGCTATCGCGGTGGCACCGCACCCTCACACGGTCGCTCCTGCACGCCGCGGTCGCACCGCAGCCTCACACAGTCGCTCCTGCACGCCGCAAACCCAACCAAGGGAACGCACCCTCACTGACACGTGGTGTCACATGGGAACACACCAAACTCAGCCACCCTATCACTGACACATAATTTTTGTTCATAGAGTATGTTTATCCAACCGCATGTTGGGGAGTATCTGTACGGCCCGTGCGGTGGTCTGTTGGGGAAGAAGAAGAGGTGAGGAAGAAGGAAAGAAGGGTTAGGAGACGTAGGATATTTATCCAACTGCCTGAAATGGTAGACTGACCCAAGTCAGGCGACTTGCATAACAAATATATGTTTTTACACAGCAAAAGATCCATAAAAACAACAACATAAAGAAAAACTATCACTGCTCGCGGAAAGAGACGACCTCGTCGTCTTTGGCTACCGGCGCGAACCAGCCGTCGCTGCCGACGTGTGTCTCCGCACCGTGGTTGTCCTCGGCCTCCAGCTACGTCAGAGGATCCACTTCCACTATACTACTTTGACCAAATGTTAGAGTAATAATATATGACATGCAACTTACACAAAGCATACAGGGTCTAATGCGTTTTTCGAGGCTAACTTTGACCAAATGTTAGAGTAATAATATATGACATGCAACTTACTCAAAGCATACGGTCGAATTCGTATGTGAAAGGAGTTTCCAATGATATAATTTTCACATTATACATCTCATGTACTATTAATCTTGTCAATAGTCAAATTGGAAACCATCTCGAGTACAAATCTAGGAGTACGTACGAATCTAAAAATATTGATTGGCGTTGTTGAATGTTGATACCTTTTTGATCTAAGTATATATACTTTGACTACACATAAAACTTATATGTAAACTAGAAAGGATAGGAGGGAGTATATTGTACGTTCAAAATGAAACGAACATTGAATACCCTTTATATATGATTTGCGGATGCTATGATCATTGGTTCAAAATTTTGAATCCGCCTTAGGTATCACGTGCCCCCACTCGTTCCCTCTCGATTTTGTCTCGGGGTCCGGAGATCTATTGAAAGAGGACTAGGGTGGGTACATGTGAATGATACTCGGCGGAATGTTCAAATGTGGCATGCGGGAGGATGGACTCGACTGGAGGGCGACATGATCGATGGAGAAGAGGGTTGGAGAGGAATGAGAAATAAGCAAACGCCACATGATTATACTTGAACAGCTCAAATAAACAACAATTTATATCGCTTGGCCTACATAGTGAAAGGCCTAATGCGCAACGCGGAGCACTGACGCTCGAATATGGCCGGGAAAACAAGGAAACAGACATGTGGGGCACACCCGTCAGGACGACGTAGCACAGACTAGTCCAATGGAGGAGCTAGCCCACGACCTCCTCGCCACCGACAACCGTTCATGTGGGTCGTTGGGGCCAACAACGGGGCGCAACTCCAGCACCGCCTCTGGACACGGCGACCGCGGTGAGCGACACGCTCATATCGTCGCTAGACACGGTCGGTTTCAGTTTGCTGAGGGTGGCCTTAGTGCTGTGGCACGACCAACGGTATGTTTGGTTTGTGCCCAAGGTTGCCCCATCAAAGCATTGGGTAGCCAAAATTTTGGTTGAGATATTGGTTGCCCATGATTTGGCCGACATTGGCAAGAAAAATGAACTTGAGTTGGCTAGAGTTCATTGGCATGCCAAAGAAATGGCAACCGTCCAAACAAAGACCAATCTTTGGGTCATGACCAAAATTTTGGTTGAGGTATTGGTTACCCATGATTTGGCCGACATTGGCAAGAAAAATGAACTAGAGTTGGCTAGAGTTCATTGGCATGCCAAAAAATGGCAACCATCCAAACAAAGACCAATCTTTTGGTCATGACCAAAATTTTGGGAAGGTGCACTTTGGCCACAATCCAAACACACCCCAACACCCGGCTCGTCGAGGATGCACGAGGCGCCGCGACGCATCCACGAAGTGGTGTAGCACGGCCAACTGCATCCTCTGGACCTGAGACCATGCCGGGTCGTCTTGCTTTTCCAATGACATGCGGGGATCGCATGTGAGCAAAGGGCATCTCCAACGTTGCCACGACCGCAGCTGACTACCGTGGCACACCAAAACCCTCGTCCCTCGCGCCGTCGCGCGGTGTGTTCCCTGTTGGCGCCAGCTGCCTGCATTCATGCCGTCTGTTCGTATGTCGTCATTAAGAGGCTCGGTGCCCGCGGAACCAACTCCGGTGACTTAATGACGCACCCGGACGCTTGGCCTCACCGAAATGCGCTACTTAAAGCGGCAACGCCCAGCTAACCACCACACCATAGCGCATCGTCCTCCTACCTGGAACCACATCCGCCATGACCGCAAGCGCGAATGCTCTATGGGAGAGCTTGTATTCGGGGATGGAGCTCGAGGTCGCCGCCCTCGCTCAAGTCGCCGCACAAGCGGTGGCCACGCTGGCGGCCGACGACGGGAGCACCGTCAGCCACGCGTCCTACTTGCCGTCGTCCAACGTCCGGCACCGCCGAGGTCGGGGACTCCTCCGAGGATGAGTAGGGCATGGGAGGTGGCAGGGCATGGTGTGCCAACTGGCCGGTCCGTCTCCCGTGTTCTAATTTTCCTCGCCGGAGACCACACCTTCACTTCACGGGTCTTGAACCCCGCCCCAGTACATGGAGATCACAGAAGGAGGACGTCGGTCGCCGCCGTAGAATAGGTTTAGGGTTGAGTTTCTTTTATTTTTTTTGTCCTATAAAAGTTCGAAATGTAATGAAAATCTGTCGTGTTTGCATTAATCTCGGCCGGTGTATATGAACTTTCACAATAATATACATATTATAGGAGTACTAGCAAGATGCCCGTGCGTTGCATGAAAGATCAAGATCTTGTGGGAGAAAAGGATGAATGAGTGAAAGCCTTATCTGCATATGTGGAGAGGAGTGCGGGTAAATTGTCATAGTTTCCTTCCTATCCGTTAGATATAGATCGGACGGCCTATATTGCAGGATCGGACACATCTTTCTACATCTACGGGAACCTACGAAAGGGTTAACGTAAATTGCCTCTCTCTCTCCTCCCCTGATTTTCATGGTGGTGGGCCCTCCCTCCCCCCAATCTACAATCAACAGCTCACACGTTTCACATTGCGTTAATTACGTAACTGGGATTACGTAGGTGTAGCATTACTCGTCCTAAAAACCCAACTAAGCCAACCTCCCAGCATATCGCGCGGGAAAAGACCCGGTCGTGCCGTTTTAGTCGGGATTAACGGATTACTAGTAGTAGTATCGATGGATCGCGCGAAGCAACATATTTTTTTAGGGGGCGAAGCACCTAGTTTAAAAGTAAAAATGTGGTACACTCACAGCACTCCTGTCGTGATCGCATTGCACCCCACACACATTTGGTCCGGCACACGACTCACGCAAATGGAACGTGCTTCGGCTTGCCTCTTCACTAACACGTGGGACTGCACTTGGAGAAACCGACCATGCGCCAAACTCCCCCCGCCCACCGCGCGAAAATCCTCCCCCCCCACACCCAAAAATTCCCCCCAAATCCGATTCAACTGCCCTTCGGCCAACTAGCCAATAATATTCCCCAAACCTCCCTCCCCCCTGTCCCCCTCCACTCCATTCACTCCGCCAAAGATGCCCTCCCCGCCGCGCCGATACGTCGGTGCCGCGGTTCGGCGATCCTCTCGCTCCCACAGTACGCTTTCGTAGACTGCCGTCCTCTAGCCGTGCTGCCACCTCTGGCTACATTCTTGTGGAGGCGCACGGCGGTCAGCGCCGCCACCGCTGGCGACGTTCGTGTGGAGAAGCACGGTGGTCAGCTTCTCCCACGGTACATGCATTCTAGACTGAGGCCCCGTTCATGTCGGTGTAGCGTTGAATGTTAGCTGATAGACGCTATTAATCTCACTGTTTGCCGTAGTAGTTTACTATCAATATGCTCTCCTTAAGAAGCTTCCTTGCCCTATTCTGCACTCAATCTGCTTAGCTGAGATGGCATGCCAAGGCCGATTAGTTGCTAAAATATCCTGCCATATATTTATTGTGACGTAGACTGCCATGGTCTAGTAGCCAATCTGTTAGCTGAAATAGCTCTACACCGTTTTATACTCGATCTGTGTTGCTGTGATAGCCTTCGATAGTTCGATGGCTGTGTGCTCGGCCTCATTGATTGCTGAAACAACCTACCATAATTTGCCACTCAAATCTATTTGCTGAATTAGCTTTACATATATTTCATTACTTAGATCTGCTCGTCCAAATATCTTGCCATAGCTTTAGACATCGACCTTGGTATTTTTTTCTGGACTTCATAAAAAAGCGTATATGTTTTTCCTGTAATATCTAGTAGAAGAAATAATTTGTATGTCTAACAGATGGACATGACTTGGATAACTTCTGCTTGAAGATTCTCTGCTGCATATGTCGAGGGGGTTGAAAACTTCATGAACTTTATCAGAGCTGAGTACGGTGGTCCGAAATCATATGTGCTCTGACCGTGTAGCAGTTGTATGAATTCAGTTACAAGACCCCAGTCAACTGTGCAAAATCATCTACACTTGTATGGGATGTCGGTCACATATACTAGGTGGGTTTATCATGGTGAAGCTGTGAACATCAATGTTATGGACTACGTGGAAGCAACAGATCACCATCTTGATCTGCCTGATGCTCAGGTGGAAGAGGAGGAGGTGGTGGTGGTGGCAGAGCCAGTGAGTTTGACCAACATTGAAACAATGCTACGAAATGATCGTGCATTCCGTGAACTTTCACCTGCAGAAGAAAAATGGTGGGCCCGCATGTTGGAACAATGCAACGTTGCTGTCACCCCAGGAAATAAGCTGTCAGTATTCTAAGCTATGGTCACCTTTCTTCAGGTGAAGACATCTGAGCGGATGACCAACAAATCATTCGATGCGATATTGGCTGTTTTCCGCGAATCTTTCCCAGATGCGTCTGAGCTGCCACACACCTACAGTGAAATGAAGAATTTCCTTCGTGCAGTTGGAATTGGATATGATATGATCCATGTTTGTAAGAATAATTGTGTTCTGTTCTGGAAGGATTATGCCAACTTAAGTGAATGCCCAAAATGCAAATCATCAAGATGGAAAGATGGCGATGCTATGAAGAGGATTCCTCATAATGTTCTGAGACATTTTTCAATTACACCAAGATTGCAGAGGTTGTTTCATGATGCTGAAACAAGAGAGGATGTACTGTGGCATTCTAGGAACCAGGAGTACAGAGATCAGAATGTAATGAGCCATCCATCTCATGGTAGTGAGTGGAAAAGCTTCAATGATAAACACAAAGAGTTTGCTGCTGACCCGAGAAACATTAGACTTGGCTTAGCTTCAGATGGATTTAACCCATTTGGCCACCAGAGCGCCACATATAGCATGTGGCCAGTGCTTGTTATCCCTTACAACATGCCTTCAAATGTCTGCACCGAAGAATCAAACTACATGATGGCCTTGCTCATCCCAGGTCCAAAAATTCCTGGAAAGGATTTTGATTTGTTCATGGAGCCTCTTGTGGAGGAACTTCAACAGCTATGGAAGGGTGTTCTCACTCGAGACCTATATAGCAGCCCACCAGCTGATTTCTTTCTGCGTTCTGTTATAATTTGGTGCATCCATGATTATCCGGCTTTGGGCACTATGTCAGGGAGAACGACACATGGTTACAATGCATGTGTTCGCTGTGACAGGAATCCGCTATCATACGCAATACTTAGAAAGATCTGTTACATTGGACACCGCTGTTTCCTTGCCAAGGACAAGCCGCATCCTAGAAAATACCGAAGACATGTGTTCAATGCAAAGCATGAAAACCGTGATGCGCCAAAGAGGCTCACCGCCAATGAGTTGCAAGTGGAATTAGAGAAGGTCAGGCATATTACACCAGGAAACCATCCTAGTAATGGTAGCGGGAAAAGGAAGCGTGGCAGGGTAGAAGAGAGATTATTGTTTACCCGCAGGTCCACTTTGTGGGACTTGGAGTATTGGAAAGATTTGGATCTAAGGCATAATCTTGATGTGATGCACATCGAGAAAAATATATGTGACAGCATTATCGGCACACTTCTTAATATTGAAGGCAAGACGAAAGATACCTTAAAATCTAGGATTGATTTGACACACCTGGGTATCAGAAAGGATTTGCAGGTGCAAGATGAAGGTAAACCACGGGATATGGCACCAGCTGTGTACGTCTTGGACAAGGTAAAAAGAAAAGAATTCTGCGAGGTCCTGTCACGTGTGAGATTCCCACATGGATTTGCTTCCAACCCTGAAAGGAGAGTCAGTGCAGATGGCAACAAGGTACAAGGGTTGAAAACTCATCACTGCCACGTCCTACTTCAAAGGGTTTTACCTGTTATCATTAGAGGATTGGGCCACCCTGACTTATACAGAGCAGTTGCAGAGTTGGGACAATTCTTCAGGGAACTCTGCAGTAGGAATATCAGGATAGATGCTTTGGAGCGTCTTAGAGACAAGATACCAACTATCCTATGCGACCTTGAGAAGATATATCCTCCAGCCTTCTTTGATGTGATGGTGCATTTGGCTGTTCATCTACCTGATGAGGCACTACATAGAGGTCTAGTATAGTATGGCTGGATGTACCCTATTGAAAGGAGGCTAGGCACTTTCAAGGGCTATGTTAGGAACAGAGCTAGACCCAAGGGTTCCATTGCAGAGGCCTACATTGCTACAGAAGCAATGACATTCTGCTCAAAATACATTGAAACAGTTGATCAGCTTAGCAAAGAGGTGGGTGAAGACAATCCCGGGCTCAATGTTTTTGATTATTATGTTCAAGTTACAGGGAAGAGTCGACAAGAGGACAAACCTAAAGATTTGGAAAAAATGGTTTGGTATGTGTTGAATAACTGTCCTGAGATACTACCTTATATCAAGTAAGTGTAGTACTGCAGCTTATACATCGTAATCTACTAAACTTGCAGCACATTCTTATATATTTAGATGTTTGACGTGATCACTATGTTGTGCAGCATCTACAAAGAGGAGTTACTGCCGCAAAAGCCAAGAAACATTGACAAACTGGTTATGGCAGGATTTATGAAATGGTTCAAGAACCATGTAAGCTTTTGAAGTGCACTGTCAGTTTTTTTAATATATTGAGTACATAAGATGATCAGCTTGTCTATTTTCTAACCATAGGTTAAGAAGATGCGGGAGGATGGGCAGGCAGTTGATGATGCCCTTTACTCACTAGCAATGGGTCCTGATACTTGGGTAAGACATTATGAATCTTGCATTGTTGGAGATGTGCGCTACAACACCCTTGCACGAGACGAAGGCAGGAAGACACAAAACAGTGCCATCATGAGCACGGATACGTATGACAAAGAGACAACTGAAATGTATGCTAACATAACAGACATTATTCAGTTGCAGTATATCTCCAGTTTCGAGGATCATCGGTGTGTGGTTCTGTTGTGCTGTCGTTGGTATAACATGTTTTCCAGGATCGCAAAACCCAGAGCTGATGATTATTTCAAATCCATGAATGTCAAGGTGGCGTACCAGACCAACGAGCCTTTTATTTTAGCAAATCAAGAAGCACAGATATTTTTCTTGGAAGACACATTTGCACGTAGCGATGACTGGAGAGTATTGCAAAAGTTTGAGCAGAGGAATTCGTTTAATGAAGTTGCACAACAAGATGATGCTTACACTGCTCCTGATGTACAAGATAACACAGATGTTCCTAATGTCTTTGAGAACCATCACGTCAATGACGCCGGCGAAAAGATTGCCTGTCGTGCTATGGACATACAAGAGTTGATCAAGAAGAAGCCAACGTTCGAGGATGTTGAGGACGAAGAAGAAGATGACACCATGGGGAATTACGATTCAGACTGATACACATGGCGAAGATGTTGACGCTGTTGCTGCGGATGATGATTATGTTGCTTTTGTCGTATTTTCCTGTCAGAAGACGTTTTTTTATCTACTATGTGAAATTGTGTTTGCTATGACAACTGAAACCTGATGAACATGTTGTTTAGTATTTTGCTGTGAGAACATCACTTGTTATGTATGCTGATTTGTGTTTGGTGATTGTATGACAACTAAAACATGATGACATTGTTGTTTAGTTGTACTCATATTTGGCTGTGAAACATGGATTTGATAACATAGTTTGCTGTTGGACTGCAATTTGCTTGACGTCTTCGAATGAGAACAAAGCTGACCCGACAGGGCCTCTGCTATTTATTTATTTATATGAGCAAAAGGGGATACCCCCTGATTTCCGTTAATAGAAATCATTAGATGCAACACTACGCCCAGCCTGCTACACAGGTTTCATTCATTACTAGTTTCAGCAAAGTGCTCATGTCATAGCCACTGAATACATCATGAGTACTACATACACTGCAAATAAAGAGACAATCATCCTACAGAGCACATCGATTTTGCCCATTATCTTCACAAGCTCTTTCATCTCCTCATTGCTGTCAAGGCCGTTTAGCAGCTGTTGCTTGGCCATGATCAGAGGAACTGCATCTTTAAGCTTCTGCTCTGCATCTTCCTCTTCTGTCGTTCCTTCAGTTACTTGTCCAACACCCCAACCTGCTGGTATTGGGATTCCTCGGCTAACCAAATAATCAGCATAGTTGCATTCCCCCACATCAGCAACTTCCCAGAAATACAAATCACACGAATCTTCCCTTTTCTGCATGAATCAAATTGGTAGATCATCAACCAAACTATTAAAAAAATCAGCAACTGAAAGCAGTAGAACAACACTTAAACATATTATTACCCCATGATTCGGGCATTTGTAGAAGACTCGGCCAGGGTTGCGGATTACGGTTGAGACGCGACGGATGACTCTGCGTAATTTGCAGCAGTGGCACCACACCAACGGCAGCGGGTTGCGATGAGCAATCGGCTGTGGTGTGCGTTCCAGCGAGGGTGTGATGAGACCCATAGGTGATGGTACGGGTTGCGACTTGGCACATATCTGGTTGTTGCCTGCTGAAGAGCAGGTGGACGAGCAGCCAGCGGACATGGTTGCTGCGGCCAGAGCTTCTGATGCTAGGCAGAGTAAGTAGAGAAGAGGAGAAGCGAACATTGGATATGTCAGTTTCATTACTTGCAGAGTAGCATAGCACCATATATAGTCATAGTCTATGTTTGGATTCGAACCAGCTATAGGAGCACGTCTTTCTTTTTTCTAAAACTCTGCAACGTCTCATTACTGGTACACTAGCTTGTTCTGTACGCCTTCCCAAGTATTTGATTTTCTTTCCCTTTTTTTGCGAGGAAGGAAGGAGGACAAAATTCAGAGTTCCTGGGACTCAAACCCAAGACCTCTCGGTTGAAAACCAAGGGTGCTAGTCACTTATGTGGCGAACGTTCCCTGTGAGGACGACGGCAGACAAACGCATTTTCCTCGCAGTTTTCTTCCTATATATAAAGAAGTATGCTACTTGGTGTCCGCTTAGTCAAAATAACGATTGTGCTAACCTTGACCGTTGGATTGACATTCAACGCCTGCCGTGTTTCTTCAGTCTCTTCTTCCTCAAGCCGCCAAAGCCAAACCAGCGCCGGCGGGACCGCCTGCTCCTACCTCCCACGGCTGGCTGTGATCTGCCCCGGCTCCTGTTCGTTCCCGTCCGAGGCCTCACCATCGTCCTCCGCCTTGGCTCGCTCACCGCGGCGCCACCCTCCGGTGTTGTCAACATGGTCAACAACCGAGAGGAATAAGGAGATGACTGTACATGGTGAGGATGACAGTAGGGACCCAACGGCGCGCAGTAATTTTGTTTTTTCGGGACGGAGAAGGGTATCAACTGGGTTGTGCGGGTCCCGTGGCCCGTCTAGCCCAGGCTTTTATTTCATATGTTTAGCACATGGCCAGCCCAGTTTGTTTTTTTCCTTTCTGAAAATTGCTAGCCAGCTATTTTGTTTTTTGCAGAATAACCAACGTAGGCCTACTTGCTTTTCTACGCCCTGCTGGGCCGGAAATCTTTCAAGACGAGGAGGGATGCATTTTTCCTAGAAAATGGGCTATAAGTAATAAGAAATGGGCTATAAGTAATAATAAATGGGCTGTAAAATGAAAAAATACAGCAAACAGACAATTAGTACCAAAATACTATTTTCTTTCGGATTTTGATATTTTAAATTTCATTGTTTTTGTGCAGTTAAAATTTCATTGAATTTAAATTAAGGTATATTTAGATTTAAAATTAATTTGAATCTGGCTAGAAATTTCGGGCTATATGCTGTTTGGGACAGATTTGGAGGCTGACTTGTGGGTCTACTAGGTTTACGTGTACTTTGGCTTTGTCAACTTAGTCCACAAACGATTCTAGCAGTAGTGACTGTTGGATGTTAATCCAACGGCCGTGCTGCTTCTTCAATATCCGATCTTCTTGCTCCAGCCGCCCAAACCAGCTCCGGTGGGACTGCCTGCTCCTGCCTCCCGTGGCCGGCTGTGCTGCCGCACAGGCCGCACCGCCCCACCCTACTTCATTGCTGGCCAGGCCATTCCTCTACTCACCCACACCTCCTGTTATTTTCCAGTGACGGCAGCCGGACCAGTAAACCCTCGTAGTCCCCACCGCGTGGGCAACCATTGACGAGTCTTCCCCGGCTCCGTGTTGTTCCCTTCCTAGGCCTCCTCGTCGTCCACCGCCATGGTGCTCTCGGCGCAGCCTAGTCAACTTGGTCAACGAACGACATCCATCGGCCATGGACTGTACGCGCAAAATAATGATTCCTCCACCTGACAGCTGGGACCCACCGGAAGGGCCTCTGTATTTCGTGAAAAAAATGTTCCCCCCGCTGACATGTCGGACCCACCAGCTATATCTTCGCACGCAAGGAAGTGCCTCCTTATTACGCACAAAAAAATGAATACCCCCTGCTAGCTGGGACCCACCATAGTGGGAGGATGACTTGTGGGCCAACAAGGTTGACGGGGACGGAGGGATTTGTCAACTTAGTCAATATGAACGATTCTAGCTCCAGTGACCGTACGATGTCCATCCAACGACCGTAGTGCTTCTTCAACCTCTGGTCTTCTTGCTCCAGCCGCCCAAAGCAGCGCCGGTCGTGCCGCATGCTCCTGCCTCCTGTGGCCGGCTGTGCTGCCACGGAGGCCTCACCGCCCCCTACTATTCCCACCGCTGGCTAGGCCCTGCGGCGACGGCAGCCTCACACCGCAGCCGAACCAATGAACCCGCGTACTCCTCTCCGCCCGGGCTTCCACTGCCGCGTCTTCTCTGGCTCCGCGTCGTCCCCTTCCTAGGCCTCGCCGTCATCCACCGCTGTGGTGCTCTCCACGCGGCGTGGTCAACGTGGTCAAGGAACGACTTCCATCGGAAGAGTACTGTACGTGGTGAGGCTGACAGTTGGGTCCACGGCCACAGCCCAGTTTTTTTGTGATTTGTCAAGTAAGTCGCTTTGTCAGGCCTGTTGGGTTGCAAATCTTTCAAGACAAGGAGAGCTTTCATTCGGCTGGCCGAGAAAATGGCCCATCAGTAATGAGAAATGGGATGTACATTTTTAAAACACATCAAACCGGCAATTAGTTTCAAATATCTTTTTTTTAGTTTCAAGATTTTAAATTACATTAATTTTTATGCGTGGAGAATTTGTTGGATTTTATATTGATATATATTTATTTTTAAAATCAGTTTGAATGTGAGTCGAAATTTCGGGATTAAAAACAGTTCGGACCGCACCGAAATATGCAAAATTTCGTATAATTTTTTAACCGTGGCCACAATTTGGGCTGTAATGCTAACAAAAAGAATATGGGCTCCAAAAAAACCTTAAGAATTAGCAAATGGGCTGAAAATTATTAGAAATAATGGCAGATGGGTTGTATGTTGTTTTCCACAGATTTGAGGCTTTCCTAAAAAAAGGTTGACGCACAAGCAGTGACTGTTGAATGTCCATCCAACGACCGTCGTGCTTCTTCAATCTCTGCTCTTCCTTCTCCAGCCACTCAAACAAGCGCCGGCGGGACTGCCTGCTCCCTCCTCCCCGTGGCCGGCTGTGCTGCCACGTAGGCCTCACCGCCCCACCGTACTTCCATTGCTGGCCTAGTCATCCCTCTACTCACCCACACCTGTTGTTATTCTCCGGCGACGGCAGACGAACTAGTAAACCCTCGTACAGTCGTACTCCCCTCCGCGTGGGAAACAACTGCCGAGTCTTCCCTGCCCCCGTGTCGTTCCCTTCCTAGGCCTCTCCGTCGTCCACCGCCCTGGTGCTCTCGGCGCGGCCTGGTCAACGTGGTCAACGACCGACGTGCATCTGAAGTGGACTGTACGTGGAGAGGCCGACAGCTGGGTCCACGGCCGCACGCAAGGAAATGCCTCCTTATTACGCGCAAAATAATGATTCCTCCACTTGACATCAGGGACCCACCGAAAGGGCCTCTGTATTTCGCGAAAAAAATGTTACCGCTGCTGACAGCTCGGACCCACCAGCTATATCTTCGCACGCAAGGAAGTGCCTCCTTATTACGCACAAAAAAATGAATACTCCCCCTGTTATCTGGGACCCAGTATAGTGGCAGGCTGACTTGTGGGCCTACTAAGTTGACGGGGATGAAGGGCTTTGTCAACTTAGTCAATATGCACGATTCTAGCTCCAGTGACCGTACAATGTCCATCCAACGGCCGTAGTGCTTCTTCAACCTCTGGTCTTCTTGCTCCAGCCGACCAAACCAGCGCCGGTCGTGCCTCATGCTCCTGCCTCCCGTAGCCGACTGTGATGCGGCGGAGGCCTCACCGCACCCTACTACTCCCACCGCTGGCCAGGCCATCCCTCTACTCACCCACACCCCTTGTTACTCTGCGATGATGGCAGCCTCACACCACAGGGAACCAGTGCCCTCGTACTCCTCTACGCGTGGGCATCCACTGTCGCGTCTTCCCCGGCTCCGTGTCGTCCCCTTCCTAGGCCTCGCCGTCGTCCACCGCCCTGGTGCTCTCGGCGCGGCGTGGTCAACGTGGTCAAGGAACGACTTCCATCGGACGTGGACTGTATGTGGAGAGGCTGACAGCTGGGTCCACGGCCGCAGCATGGAAGTGCCTCCTTATTACGTGCAAAATAATTATTCCTGCACCTGACAGCGGGGACCCACCGGACGGGCCACTGTATTTCGCCCCCCTGACTGCTGGGACCCACCAGCTACATCTTCGCAGGCAAGGAAGTGCCTGACAGTCGGGACCCACTGGTCGAAGCGTACGTAGCGTTGTCATTCTGGTCGCGAATGTGTACGTACATACTGGTCGATGTAGAGGCGCGCACATGTCATAGTAGAGGCGCGCACGTGTCGTAGTAGAGGCGCGCACGTAGCATGTACACATATGTACAGCGGCCAGGGTGCAAGAAAGAAAATACGGCCAGGTATGTGTACATACATGCGGGATCTCGAACGCCTACTCGCGCATACGTATGGCCAGGGCTCGTGTACATTGCTGGGTCGGAACGGAGAAACAGCGTCGTCGTCGTGTTCATGGGGAGGCAACAGAATGCGTCATGTTCATAGGGAGGCAATGGAATGCATCATGTTCATCGGGAGGGCTTGGACGGAACAGGCGATGGAAACGAGGCTTGGCGTACTGCAGAACGGAGGAAACGGCCTTGTGTTCGACTGGCAACGTTCGAAACAGGATCCTGTTCATCGAGAGGGGTCTGGCGTACCGCAAAACGGAGGAAACGGACCTTCTACGGTCGAAACGGGGGTCTTGTTGATTGGGAGGGGTATGGCGTATCGCAAAACAAAGGAAACAGACTTGTGTTGGAGCGCTATGGTCGAAACGGGGGTCCTGTTCATCGGGAGGGTTGTGGTGTACCGCAAAACGGGACTCCACGGGATACTGTTCATCTCCACCGTCGACCTCCTCCATCCTCCACGGGCTCCTGTTCATCTAGCCTCCACCGCCCGCTACTCCACCGGCTACTGTTCAACCACCCCTCCACCGTCTACTGTTCATCCAGCCCTCCACACCACGGGGTCCTGTTCAACCACCCCTCCATGGGCACCCCTCCATCATCTACTGTTCATCCAGCCCTCCACACCACGGGGTCCTGTTCAACCACCCTCCATCGTCTACTGTTCATCCAGCCCTCCACACCACGGGGTCTTGTTCATCCACCCCTCCACGGGCACCCCTCCACCGTCTACTGTTCATCTAGCCCTCCACCACACCACGGGGTCCTGTTCATCCAGAGGCAACGCCACCGCTCACTGTTCATCCAACCCCCCCCCCCACAATGCTCACTGTTCATCCCATCGATCGGCTTCAGTTAGCAGCAGTAGCGAAGGAATCGCTCGATCGGGTTCAGTTAACAGCCATCGATCGATCGCTCGGGTTCAGTAACGCGTAGCCTGCAGTGCAATCGCTCGGGTTCAGTTAGAGCCAAGGCCTCGCACACACGCGTGTACGTGTACGAGAGAAACGCGCATCGCTCGGCCCCGACCTCCCACCGTAACCGGGAACTCCCCGAAATTTTCCTCCCCCTCGCTTCTACCACGGTTTTTTCCGTCATGGACGACCCAAAGAATGTCATGCAGCTACGTCTCCGGCCCGCCTAGGACGAAAAGCCCATTTTATGTCATGATTTTTTGTCATAGAAGTAGGAGCCCACCACATCTATGATGATACCGGGTTTTGTCACCATTATCGTCATAGAAGTGTCATATGTATGACAGAAAAAAATTGGTTCGGCCCAAAATGTCACGGATGTGTCTTTTTTTGTAGTGATTCCCAGCTCATCATTGAGTCCCTCAAGAAACTTCTCCTGTTTTGCGGCATCTGTGGCCACATCATCTGGGGCATAGCGAGATAATTTGCTGAACTCATCCACATACTGCCCCACAGTACGGTTCCCCTGGCGTAAGTTGCGGAACTCGCGCTTCTTCAGACTCATGGCTCTAGCTGAGACATGAGCGGTGCGGAAAGCCTGCTGGAACTGATCCCATGTCATGGTGGCGACCGGATAAGTAGCGGTGTAGTTCTCCCACCAAGAGGCTGCAGGTCCATTCAGTTGATGTTCGGCAAAACGCACCTTCTTAGCATCTGTGCATCCAACAATTGTTAGATCCCTTCCGATCTTGTCGAGCCAATTATCAGCTACAATCGGCTCGGTGCTACTAGAGAACACCGGCGGATTCAGCCTTAGGAACCGGGTCAGGTTATCGACAGGGGGTGGTGGTGGTGGGTTGTTGTTGTTGCCTTGGTTTTGGATGAGCATTTGCATTAAGGCATTCTGCTATGAATCAGCTGGGTGAGCTCCGGCAAGAAAGTGAAACTGGGGTCACGTCTCGGAGGCATCTGGTGTTATGGAGTGAATGAGAAATTACAATAGAACAAGGGTCTAATGAGAAAATAGCACTACCCAAATGGATGCACAAACATAATCACACCAATCATTTATTCATTCATCTCAACCAAGGTTCAATCTCGAATTACAAAATCTCACGACTAATCAAAAATAACGGCCTAACTGATCGACGAAAATAAAATAACATGGCGGTCGACTAAATGTCTTCATCAATTATCCTTGTATCCTCTAGTGCGGCGTCCTCTGGTGTGGCGCCTCCTCTTGCGGCTTCCTTCGGTGGAGCTCTCTTCATAATCCTCGTCATTGCTCACGAGGGGTTCGTCATCTCCACTCGGAAAAAGGTCTTCTCCCAGATCCATCTTCTCCTCCAGTTTCGCAATATATTTCTCCCGGTCCTCAAGTCTATCCATAAAATCCTTGACTTCTTCTTCATGCTCATAGTGGGCTTCACGTGCTGCATCCTCCAGTTCCATTTCATGAAGATGCAACTTTTGGACCGTCTTCAAGCTCCTGCGCATCTTAATCTCTAGAGCCCTGATGTGAGCCTGCAAGTCTTGGGCATATGAGCGAACGGAGTCGTCATCAATAGTTTGGATGGGCTCTCCATCTGCAGTCCTGCGAGAAAGCATGGTGTGATCCGATCCAACGAGCTCGGCCCTGTATTCCTCCTGGATGCGTCCAAGTGCAGTATGAACTGCTATGTCTCTCCCGAGTATTCAAGTGGGAGCAGTGAACCTGAAGTCAACGGGCGCCGAGAGACTTCCGAAAGTCCTCCCTGGTATGTGTACCTTAATCCTATAGCAAGGGTCTTCTGCAAATGCCATGATAGGGGTCCCGGTGATAGACGGCAGAGCAATCTTTAATTCCTTGATGATCTGGACCAGCCTCCTACCGAAAAGCATTGTCTCATCTGGCTGGCAAAACTCCAGGAGCAGAACTAGGATGAACTTGACGGCCATCTAGAATGTTGAAATCGGAGAGAAGTCAGAAATGAACTGGGGGGAATTACGGAATGATAAGGACATAAAATAAAATAGTTTCTTCCTATGGCTTTCCAATCCTAGGGGTTACGTCCTACGGTCAGCATGTGCTCTGATACCATCTCCGTAACGACCTAACCCAAAATCAGTCAAGTCTTGTGTAGCTGTACCATCCCAAGATCATGCTGGCACGCACAGTACATTGATGAAAAGATTCAAAGTTCAATCACACCTGAATTTATTACACGATTCTCATATCGAGTCTTTATTACATCATAATAAATTCGGCCGAAGGACAACTCATGAGAAATAAACTAAATAAAGCTGCAGAAGCATAGACGAATAGCGAGTCCATCCGACTCCATAGGGCAATCGCCAAGCGTAGATCATAGCCTCACTCCTGGTTGGAAAACTCCTCTGCAACATGAGACGTTGCAGCTGTGTAGGTCAGCATTTTGAATATGCCGGCAAGTCATAGAGAGAACAACAATAATTATGCTAACACTATATGCAATTTGGCTGTGGGGCTCTAAGTTCTATGTTTTTTGCGAAAAAGCCAGTTTTTCCCTACAACAAAGGACTTGCTTACAATTACTACAAAATGTTGGTAGTTATTGAGATGGTTCCGCCAACCAATGTCTCATTCCCAATTATTAATTAACCCCTCAATTAATTTTATTTTTTCGGTGCTGAGATTTCTAAAATACTCCAGTTTCCAGATGCTCATTTGTCCGTAACTGGGACACGGCTAATCGATTAGGTTGTTACTCTACAGAGTCTTGTGCACTTTACCCGCAAGATTCGTTCCCTCCTTTATGTCCTCGCACTGCCTGGTGTTTGAAGATGGGACGAACGAAACAGGGTCTTCCATAGAGTTTCTCTAGGCACTGCCGGTGCCCATCCATGTCCTACCGTTCTTCTACATCTACTGGCACCGTCCATCCAGAGTCACGCCTAAGGTTAACCCAGCCAGAGCCCATAATGGCTTGCGGCTGCACAGGTAAACTTTCGGTCAAGGGGTATCCATCCGTCTCTTCGTGGCTGGGTGAAGCTTTTCGCAAGGTGTCATGGCGCTTCTCCATGCATCCCGACCATCCGTTGGTTCCTCCAGGGTGCCCGTCAACCATCCTCCACCCAGTAGTGAATTTGAAGTCCATCTTGAGCTTGAAGTCATGGGGTTGTCATCATCTTGACTCTCACATCTCCCTTATGAATCTCTCAACCAACCCCGTCTACGAGCATAGCAAGATAAACTACATCGTCCCGGGCAATAGTAGCAAGGGGAATTGGGTTCATCCTACCTCATGATACTACTCAAGACATAACTTAAAATTCTCCTACTACATGCATGGTGGGGAGGAATAATTCTAATGCAACAAAATCATAGGTATTGTAAAACATGATCAAATGACTTGCCTGGCTAACGGTCTTCAAACGATAGTGACTCGAGATAGCAAGCTTCGCACTCCGGAAATTCTATCGAGTCAAACAATAGCACAAATAAGTATTCCACTAAGTAACATAACAACAAGCTAAAGGAAAACACACAAGCACTCAAACCAAAAGCAAAGAAAACTCGAGGAAAACAAAATCAAGGTTTTCATCACTACAAGCAACAACAAAGAAATAGTTTTATCCTACTAACACTTTCTTAACAGAACCAAAACAAGGGTTTTGCTAACTAACATAAAGGAAAATAGCATATAAACTAGGTGCAAAAAGAATCACATCAATATCTATTATAGAACTCATGTTATACCTAAAACAAAACTAATAAGAAAATAAAATAAAACTTTTTATTTTGCTGTAAATAAATGTTCACCCTCTATAACTACAGAAACTAATCTAAAATAAATTATAACAGGGGTAAATTAAAATTCTATAATAACTAGAACAACAGGAAGCAACAGTAAGCTAAATAAAACTAGAAAAGCTTGATTTCGACTAAAACTAATTTTAATACAATCTACAAATACCCCAACAAGTTCCTACTGCTAGGATAGGTCAAAACTAAGCAGTGGCAAAAAGAATCACCTAAAAATATTAATCCTAGCTCAAATTATAGTAGAAATACTAATCTGACTAAAACTAATATAAAACTATTTTTATAAGCTTAAACATGGACGAATCTATTTTCTACAGAAACTACAAGAAATTTGTAAACTAACAAAAAAAGAATCAACTAAAAATATTATACAACCTAAAAGATATAGACTTTACAAGAACAGAACTATTCTATTTTAAAAACAGAAACAAAAAAATAACTAAAAAAACAAGCGCTACTGGGCCTATCTAACGCTCAGGCGCATTCTAACTAAAATGCGCCCGTGGCTAAACAAAATAATCGACCGGTTTGATCAATTGTAATAAACCGTAACTAAATCGGGAAAAGACTAAACTAAAACCGATCTAAACAAATAAACCTAACCCTTCATGTGATCTAATCTATGCCGTACATGTGCGATCCAATGGTGGTGGGGGGTTCCGGCGGCTTACGGCAAACTCGACAGCGACGACGGACGACGGTGGCTCGGGCGGCGACGGCGCAGCGGCGACGGTGGTCCGGGGCGATGACGGAGACGTCGGGGCGAGGCGGCGGAGTGTTGCGGAGGCGGTGGTGGTCTTAGCGGCGGTCGAGGGTGACGGTAGCGAGCGGCACGAGATCGACAGAGCTCCGGGTGAGCTCCAACTCCGGCGATGGGCCGTGATGCTCAAGGCGGCGACTCCGATGTTCCCTGGGCGAAGAGAGGATGTCAAAGAGGTGCGTACCGAAGAGGGCGTTCGCATGGATGGAAAGAGGGGTCGAGGTGATGCTCACCGGCGTCGGGTGGGGCGGATGAACGGCGGTGGCGGAGAGAGATCGGTTCGGATGGTGGCGGAGCTGTGGTGGGTTTTGGAGTAGGGTTTTAGGGGGATTCGAGGGAGGAAGGGCATAGGTATTTATAGGACATCAACTTGGAGGAGGGGAAGGCTTCGGAGCGTGATCCCAGGAAGATCGCGGCGACGGGCGTGCTCCGGTTTGGCAAGGCGTGGAGGAGGGGAAAGAACAGGGGCGGGTCCCGTGGTCAGTGAGAGAGAGAGAGGGGATGAGACGAGCGGGCAACCGAAGCGGAACGGCTTCGGGCGTGCACGCGGCCGGGCTGCGGCTGCGGCTCGTTGCTGGGCCGCGTCGGGTGGCTGGCTGGGCCGGTTGGCCGGGCCAGCTCGGGGTTTCTTTTACTTTTTTTGAATAATCACAGAGAGAGAAAACTAAATATAGAGAAAACTATAGTACTTTTATATATGACATATATATATCAAAATTCTCAGGGGAAATAATCCTACAACGTGGACATTTTTCCAGAGGCAAAACACAAACTAAAAAAAACATCTTCTGGAAATCCCAAATAAGATTCAAATTTGAATTCAAACTTTTTGGCCATATTTTTCTTCTGACATTTTTGGAGTGTCATGTTTACTCCTCTCATACTTTTGCTCAAGTATTTTGTCAGGCATTTCTTTTTGAAATAAATTTCAATTGCCAAGTTGAATCCAATTCAAACAAAAACTCAAATGCCTCTAAAAATTTCCAAATGCCACACAATTCAAACAAAATGCATAGATGCTTAACTAATAATTGTAAAATATTCCAAATTGAAAATTTAGGATGTTACATTGTGGGCCACTTGGTGACCCCCTGACCTATATCTTCCTTCTATATATATTCTCAAATACCCCGAAAACTTCCAGGGGAGCCACGAAACCACTTTTTCACTGTCGCAACCTTCTGTACCCGTGAGATCCCATCTAGGGGACTTTTTCGGCATCTCATCGGAGGGGGGCTCGATCGCGGAGGGCTTCTACATCAACACCATTGCCTCTCCGGTGAACCGTGAGTAGTTTACCATAGACCTACAGGTCCATACCTAGTAGATCTAGAAAGAATTAGTCTAAGAAGCTTGATGGCGCTTTGTGGGCTTATATAACTGCTTATAAGAATCCTATGGGTATGTTTCCGTATAAAATGGTTTATGGAAAAGCATGTCACTTACCTCTCGAACTAGAACATAAGGCATATTGGGCTATTAAAGAGCTCAATTATGATTTCAAACTTGCCGGTGAGAAGAGGTTATTTGACATTAGCTCAATTGATGAATGGAGAACCCAAGCCTATGAGAATGCCAAGTTGTTTAAAGAAAAAGTTAAAAGATGGCATAATAGAAGGATACAAAAGAGTGAGTTTAATGTAGGTGATCATGTTTTGCTATACAACTCTCGTTTAAGATTTTTTGTAGGAAAGCTTCTCTCCAAATGGGAAGGCCCTTACATTATCGAGGAGGTCTATCGTTCCGGTGCCATAAAAATCAACAATGCCAAAGGCACAAATCCGAAGGTGGTAAACGGTTAAAGAATCAAACATTATATCACATGTACTCCCATAAATGTTGAGACCAATATAATTAATACCGTAACACCGAAGGAGTACATAAGGGACACTTTCCAGAACGTTTTAGACTCCGAAAAGGAATAGGTATGTGGTATGGTAAGTAAACCGACTCCAAAACGTTTCTAATGATAAATTTTCTCCATTTTGAAATATTTAAAAATTAGGAAAATTAAAAGTAGTCCGAAAGAGACACGAGGCCACCACAAGGGTGGAGGGCGCGCCCCCGACCTTGTGGCCACCTCGTGTGCCCTCCAGACTCCGTTTTCTTGCACAACACTTCTTATGGTCGGTAAAAATTCATTATATAATCTCCCGAAGGTTTTTACCACCGTACCATACAAATATCTCCTATTTTTCTTTCAAGCTGTTTTATACCAGAGTTTTCAAGGCTAGGCATCATGTCATCTCCCTCCTCCAACAACGCGGGCGACGATGCTTGGCTAATGAAGATAGAGATGAAGAGAGAAGAACTTGGGGAGATCAACAAGGGTGATAAGATCAAGAAGGCCGCGGAGGATCAAGTTCCGGCAGCAAAAGAATAAGACATCCTTCAACCTTACTACAATCATCTTACCCCTACTGAAATCGAAGCTTTCAAGATGATTGAAATACTTCGGGTGCAAAACAAGTATCTAACTCATGAAAATATTCTGTTGGAAGAGTACATCCACTACAAAAAAAAGACACATCTGTGACATTTTGGGCCGAACAAATTTTTTTCTGTCATACTTATGACACTTCTGTGACGATAATTGTGACAAAACCCGGTATCATCATAGATGTGGTGGGGTCCTACTTCTATGACAGAAAATGGGATTTTCATCCTGGGCGGGCCGGAGGCGCAGCTGCATGACATTCTTTGGGCCGTCCATGATGGAAAAAACCATGGTAGAAGCGAGGGCAAGGAAAATATCGGGGGAGTTCAAGGTTACGGTGGGTGGTCGGGGGCCGAGCGATGCGCATTTCTCTCGTACGTATGCGTGTGTGTGTGAGGCATTGCGCTCTAACTGAACTCGAGCGAGACGTTGGGCTCTAACTGAACCCGAGTGATTGCACTAGCTATCTTACTGAACCCTGATCGATCCCTTGCTGTTAACTAAACCCGAGTAATTCCTTAGCTAGTGCTGCTAACTGAAGCCGATCGAACACTGATGCCTCCTTCCCTTGATGAACAGTGAGTGTTGTTGGGGGGTTTGGATGAATAGTTCTCGGTGGGGGGTTGGATGAACAGGACCCCATGGTAGTAGAGGTCGTTGCCGCTGGATGAACAGTACCCCGATCGATCGAGCCGCTGGATGAACAGGAAGACCCCGTGGAGGGCTGGTTGAACAGTAGCTGGTGGAGGGCTGGATGAACAGTAGCCCATGGAGGGGTGGTTGAACAGGACCCCGTAGAGAGGGCTGGTTGAACAGTAGCTGGTGGAGGAGCACGCGGTGGAGGCTGGATGAATAGGAACCCGTGGATGAACAGTCGCAGGTGAAGGCTGGAGGAGGTCGATGGTGGACGAACACTAGCCCATGGAGGCTGGAGGAGGTCAATGGTGGAGATGAACAGTATCCCGTGGAGTCCTGTTTTGCGGTACGCCACACCCCTCCCGATGAACAGGACCCCCATTTTGACCGTAGCGCTCCAACACAAGTCCGTTTCCTCCGTTTTGTAGTACGCCACACCCCTCCCGATCAACAGGAGCCTTTTTCGACTGTAGGAGGTCCATTTCCTCCGTTTTGCAGTACGCCAGACCCTTCCCGATGAACAGGATCCCGTTTCGACCATGACCGGTCGAACACAAGGCCGTTTCCTCCGTTCTGCGGTATGCTAGGCCTTGTTTCCATCGGTTGTTCCGTTCAAGCCGGTTGTCTCCCGATGAACATGATGACGCATTCCGTTCCAACCCAGCCGGTTGCCTCCCCATGAACACGACGACGGCGCAGCTTCTCCATTCCGACCCAGCCATGTACACGAGCCCTGGTCGTACATATGCGCGAGAGGCGTTCGAGACCCCACCCGTATGTACGTACGTGGCCGTATTTACTTTCTTGCACCATGGCTGTTGTACGTATGTGTACATGCTACATGCGCGCCTCTACTATGACACATGCGTGCCTCTATTATGACACGTGCCCTTCCTTACATGGCCACGGTTCATCGCTGCAGCCTGCAGACAGACCGATCATATGTACGTACACGTTCGCGACCAAAATGACAACGCTACGTATGCTTCGACCAGGTGGGTCCCGACTGTCACGCACTTCCTTGCATGCGAAGATGTAGCTGGTGGGTACCAGCATTCAGGGGGGAACGTTTTTTCGTGAAATATGATGGCCCGTCCGGTGGGTCCCTGCTGTCAGGTGGAGGAATCATTATTTTCTGCATAATAAGGAGGCACTTCCTTGCTGCGGCTGTGGACCTAGCTGTCAGCCTCTCGATGTACAGTACTCTTCCGATGGAAGTCATTCCTTGACCTCGTTGACCACGCCGCACCGAGAGCACCAGGGCGGTGGACGACGGCGAGGCCTAGGAAGGGGATGACGCGGAGCCGGGGAGACGCGGAAGTGGTTGCCCATGCGGAGAGGAGTACGAGGGTTCACTGGTTCGGCTGCGGTGTGAGTCTTCCATCGCCGCAGAATAATAGGGGGTGTGGGTGAGTAGAGGGATGGCCAGGCTAGCAGTGGGAGTAGTAGGGGGCTGTGAAGCCTCCGCGGCATCACAACCGGCCACGGGAGGCAGGAGCAGGCGGCACGACGGGCACTGCTTTGGGCGGCTGGAGCAAGAAGACCAGAGGTTGAAGAAGCACTACGACTCTTGGATGGACATCATACAGTCACTGGTGATAGAATCGTTCATATTGACTAAGTTGACAAAGCCGTTCGTCCGCGTCAACTTAGTAGGCCCACAAGTCAGCCTCCCACTATGGTGGGTCCCAGCTAGCTGGGGAAGTATTCATTTTTTTGTGCGTAATAAGGAGGCACTTCCTTGCGTGCAAAGATATAGCTGGTGGGTCCAAGTTGTTAGCGGGAGTATTCATTCTTTTTGGCGTAATAAGGTACTTGCTTGCGTGCGGCCACGGACCATGTGGGTCCCAACTGTCAGCCTCTCCATGTACGTCCCTCTTCCGATGTTGTCGTTTGTTGACAACGTTGACCATGCCGTGCCGAGAACACCAGCGTGATGGACGACGGCGAGACCCAGGTAGGGAATGACCCGGAGGCTGCGAAGCCATAGCAGTGGAGGGATGTGGGTGAGTAGAGGGATGGCCTAGCCAGCGGTGGGAGTAGTAGGGGGCGGTGAGGCCTGCGTGGCAGCACAGCCGACCACAGGAGGCGGGAGCAGGTGGTCCCGCCGGTACTGGATTTGGCAGCTGGAGCAAGAAGATCAGAGATTGAAGAAACACGACGGTCGTTGGATTGACATCTAACGGTTACGTCCACTAGAATCGTTTGTTGTCGTATATAATAAGTAAATAAATCTTGCATACGCGTCAACTTAATAGGCCCACAAGTCAGACCATTCCCTATTTTTTTAATAATTTATATATAGCTCATTGCAACTTCTTATGCAATTTATTGTAGTCTTTTTTTGTTGGCCAGGGCAAGGGTTAAAAATTTAAACGAAATTTCGCATATTTCTGTGGGTTCCAAACTATTTTTAATTCCGAAATGTCGAGCCAGATTTAAAGTACTTTGAAGATATATTTAAATTAGGTTAAAGCCGAGTGAAATTGGAATCTGAAAATGTGAAAAAATTCAGAGATTATAAGGTAATTGCCAATTAGTCATCTATTTTTATATTTACAGCCTATTTCATATTACTTTAAAGATTTGCAGGCGTCTTGAAAGAGTTGCAGCCTATCAGGGCATAGAAAAATAAGTAGGACTGGATTGGGTATTCTTCAGAAAAAATATACTGGGCTCATTTTCACAAAAAAAAGTTGGGCTGGTCATGTGGTGAACTTAAAATATAAGCCTGGGCTAGACAGGCCACGGCCCATTTGAAACCCTGCTCCGTCTCAACAATAACAAAAAAATACTGCTTGAGCAGCTACATCCCAAGTGTTAGCCGATCTTGTGTTGTTCTCTTGTCTATTGACTATATACGCTGACAATGTTGTGGGTCCCAGATGTCAGGAAACTAGTAGCAGGAAGCATTTTCTTTTTCCATACGCTGACAATGGAGTATATATATATATAACAAAAAATGAGGAATTTCCTTGCGTCCGACCATGGACATGGTGGGCCCCTACTGTCATCCTCTCCATGTACAGTCCTCTGCCGATTCCTCTTGTTTGTTGACCATGTTGACAATGCGAGAGGGCGGCGAGCGCAGCAAAGCGCGCGAAGGACGACGGCGAGGCCTCGGAGGTCGGTGTTAACGATTTAGGAGATGGTGGGGCGGTGATGCCTGCGCTGAGGCGTAGCCAGCCATGGGAGGCGAAAGTAGGTAACCCCGTCGGCGCTGGTTTGGTTTTGGCGGCTGGAGGAAGACAAGACTGAAGAAACACGACATACTGTAAAAGCAGCAGGAGTACTTAACAACCTTAACTGAAACCAGCAGGGGCACTTAACAACCATAGCTGAAAGTAGTATGAGTACTTATACAGGTTCAACCGTACAAAGCATGTCTCGAAGAGTGCTACTTTGCCTACAGTTAACCAAAGGGTGAGGCCGCCAAGCCCCAGGACAAGGCCCAGGCGCCACCCCGCGCATCCACAACCTTCTGAAAGCGACTTCATCTTGCAATGTGGTCAATAAACAGGATATTCGCTTTAGAGCCATGGAAAAGCAGGAACATAATCTTCTGTCCTATTCTCCAAGATGGATGGGCCTTCATTATTTGAGACCACCCATGAATAAGTATCTTTTCACCTCCAGGGGGATTGGAGTAGGTCGACATAAACATCATGTTGTGACCAAGCACAAAGTCTGACCCGACCATGGTCAGGCATTTGTATAGGAACAATAGAACTAGGCAGTTCCTGTTTCAAGAAGATCACAGCTGTAGAATTGTGCATAAGCAAGAGTTTATGAATAACATATATAACAGAAAACAGCTCGTACCATAAGTTTCTCAACACAGTTGGACCTGTTCAACGAGTGCAGCAGTGGCACACATATCCCACATGGCCTTCCACCATTGAAACGCCCCACAAGGACCTCAAGACGATCAATAAAGTGTAGGAACTTGTGGATGTCCTCCAAGTCAACTTCAATGCCATGAGTAACAACCGAGTTCTTATAGAATAACAAATGAGTAGCCTGCTTAACTCTAAAAAAACCTACACGTGCCACCAATTATAGGAAAATATTAGTTAGAAGTAGCATCTTCGTGAGAGATTCAGCTACTTCTAAAGTTAAATTGTGATTAGTTAGACAAAATAGGTGGATTAAGAAGTAATCGAGGCAAGAAACAAGAACCAGATACAAAACTAACATGGATGAACAATTGGAACGACGTCAGGGTGGAAGATCGCAGTGAAGATGAGACCAGGTTCTGCTATTTCCATCAACATTCGTGCGCCAACTTTCAGTTCGTAACACTTTAGAAAGTTTATCCAAGTTCGGCCATAAAAAAAGCAGCGATCTTCTTGGTTCATGAACCCAACTCGAAACTTATATCCATGGCTTGTATTCACTGTGACCATTAAAATAGTGTATTCAGTTATGGCAAGGTCGAGCATCTTGAGTACATGTGTTCTAGCAGAGCAAGTAAAGCACAACAGGAAAAATAATATGAGAACACAATGTATTCCCTATATCCAAATCTAGAAATAATTTCCTCCTTCACGTCAGTGTTGACCATGGTACTAGTACCTTTTATCCAAATATAGCAATCCAAATTCCAAATTAGTCGACAACATGTTCAAAAAACCCCACCCTCCCGGATAGAAAAGAGGATTCTAGGAACATATTGTGCGCGTTTTAAAATCATGTATTAGGATGAGAAGGAACAAGTGTGGCGTCTCGCCGAGAGCGCAGAAACCTGTAGGGTCCTCGCACTTTGGGCACTGCAAATGAAACACACTAGATTCAGTAGGAAGAAAAATGCATCAACGGCGACAGCTGCCATCCTAGGAGTACCCGCGACCAAGGGACTTGGATTTATCGGGGATGGATGAAGAATTCGTACCAGGCTCTCCATGAGAAAACCCTATGCAATCGCCGAGCAGAGGTTTTCTCTGAACAAGTAGACGAGGGAAAAGGGGATTCAGGCCCAGTGAAATTTTGCAGCTTCGTCCGTCCAGCTTACTGCTAAAGCTGGAAAGGTGGGTTTTTTGTGATTTGATGGCTCATTGGGCATTACTGCGGCGCTACGACCGGGGTGTGTCTACCGTGCAGTTGTGCACTCTAATTTGGTGCATATGGCACGTGGACCCCGTTGCCGGATGCCCCATATATCAGCGAAAGGAAGTAGAAAGACATGAGTAACTAGTTACACATAAATATATTTTTGACAGAGAGATACTCCCTTTGTAAAGAAATATAAAGATCTTTTATATCACAACTTTATACATAAGAAAATTCAAGGGGAATATATATAACATATATAATTATTAAAAACAGAGTTTTTTTAACACAGTATAGACGAGTTGGTGATGATGGTGTGCCTGCCATCCTGCAATATAGGCCGTCCGATTTATATCTGACGGATAGGAAGGCAACTATGGCAATTTTGCAAAAAGGTACCCACGCACCTGTCCACATTTCCAAATAAGGCCTTCCCTCGTTCATCCTTTTCTCTCACAAGATAAATACTCATACAAATGCATCTTGATGTTACGTGTAACGCACGGGCATTATGGGGGTTCAGCTGAGAAATACTCAGACAGGCTCACGGTTCTGGACTTTGGGCCACAACCCGGTGGGCCTGCATGTTTGGGGACCCATGTCTTCTACCTCAACGCTTTTCGTATTGCAAGCGGTCGGTACGGTGCTGCTTTTAAATGTCGTCGCAAGGCGAATACACAGAATTGAATAAAGCACGACAGTTGTTGGAATGAAATCAAACGACAGTTACTAACTAGCAATCAGAGTTGCAATTCTATCAACGATACTGTCGTACTACTTATACACACAGGACACTTATTTCACCATGACAGAGTATTACATCAAAATCGCTCGGAGGATAGATCAGTTCGGTAGTTGCGTGCTGCTACTGAAGAATTTCAATGTTGATTTGGACCAGCTCTCCTTGTCGAGAAAGTTTGATTATGACATCATCCCCTGCCGCAAGATATGATTTAGATTTGAACCTTGACTATCCTTTAGCATCAATCATCATGCGACCATCCTTTGTACTTACGATATATTGAGCAGGTTCATTCACACCAAGGCTGTGCATGGTAAGAGAAATTTGGCCATAGTCACCCAGATTATTGAACGACTCCCTTGTTGCTCTAGGAATTCTCTGTTTACAACAAGAAGACATACACAAACAGTTAGATCAACACAGTGATCATGTGAAACAACATGGAAAGAAAAAAGAACGAAGCACTTGGGCGGCCAATGCTTACCAAGAAGGTGGACATGTTGGTTTTTGTAAGGACATTGGTATATGAAATGCGAACTGCAGCCCAGTCTATTGCCGGTGCAACTGCCGGTTCTGTTGCCACTTCACGGACCAGAGCAGATGCAAGTGCAAGTGTTGGTGTAGGTGCCGAAGCCGTTGCTGGTGCCCATGCCGGTGCGACTGGTAGTGTCGTTGCTGCTGCCGGAGATGGTGCTCCTTGCAGAGCTGGTGCCGGTGTCGAAGCAGGTGCCGGTGTCGATGCCCGATCCTACGGTAGATCAGCCTGATCCGCTGACGCGGTCGGTGCCCAATCCTCAGCTGGATCAGACTGAGTTGTTGCCGCTGTCAGTGCAAGAGCAACTGTCGGTGCTCGATCCATTGCTGAAGGTGGTACCGATGTGCGAGACAGCGGCGATCGTGTCTGGTCTGCTATGATTAGCTTTCTAACTTGACTAGGCTCCGTGACCGTGATCCAGTGTTTTTCTTATTTCTTTTAAAAGCGAGTAGGACTAATTGTGGCGTGTTTGTTAAAGCAAACTGCAGTTCATCATAGAGATTCAACATGTACTCAGACAACAGGCTGATCCAATTTTTTCCAGTAATATAAGTGATGGACAGTGCCTTCGTTACTGACACGACATAAGAAGTGAAACCTGCAAAAATATCCATCGTATAGCAAACCAAACGGTTTATTCTATGATGAATGTCACATGGCAAAACCTGCATCATAAAATTGCAGCAAAATAAAGAAAACATGACATTAAATGAATAAGATTTAGATAGTAAATCAATAAGATTTACTTGATGTGACACGACTAAATCCTTACTAGGAAATCACTATGTTGAAGTACTAAACAGAATATTGGTCGTCCAACTACGGGTGGCATGCACGGCCCCTGCCTACTCCCACAAGCGGGACAGTCCAAAGGTCGTGACAAATCGTATGGACCGAACATCCATGGGACTGGAAATCCTCGTGGGTGCGATAAACCCTGCAATGCATACAGATATTTGAGTGTAACCATAATTGATAAACCGTCCTCACAAAAAAGATGATCTGGATACTTCAAAATATACATACTAAATTAAGTGGACAAACATTAACATAGACTGTTCTCAGGACTCACCACACACCAAAAGCGGCACTACTAAACAATACAGGGTTCACAAACACAAATCAAGTATTGAACAATAGTACTTACTACAGACTAGAAAAGTTGCACTAATTAAACTCTACAGACTATTTCTTGCCACCGACCTATGGGATGAACCCTACATAACTTACTAGGCCATGGACTTCGTGAGAGATGTCTACCGGCGCTATCAAGATCTCCTCAACCTTGGAGAACCTAATAGAGTGGTCTTTCCACTCATAAACATGACGATGAAGACAGGCCGCATCAGATTTTTCGGGAAGCTTTACAAGAACCACACCCTTCGTAATTGAAGGCACAACCAGGAAATTGTTGTGGTCAAGTACAGCCTCGAGAACACGCCTGCCAACAATGCTACAGGAAACACTAGTTCAGGACACGTGGCGACAAGGACACAGCAGCTGGATAGTTTAGCAGTAGAACTCATCCACAGGTCTTCCAGTTCACACGGCATGACTTTGAGAACTTCATCTCCACCGTGGACCTGGTTCTAATTCAAACAGAAACCAAATATTTTATTACTACCTCCGTTCAGAAATATAAGATGATTTTTGATATTTTACTCCATATATGAATACATATATGCACAGAAATGAGTGAACAAAGACGGTAGAACATGTCTTCAAAGGCATGAGAGTAGAGGGATTACTTGCGATATCCTTAACACAAGTTATTGATGCAAATATACCCTCTTCAAAGGTAGCATTGATGTTCATAAAGTAGTTGAAAGTAATCTATAAGAAATCAGTGTCAACCTCTCACATGTTTTGGTTAAAAGAGGAATTCAGAACCGTCATTTGGCACACAAAAATCACATGCAAGATCACCCAGAAAGTTGTACTACTAGTACTAGTACTGCGTGTTAGATGAAAAAACACGATCAAGATCAAGAAAAAGATTGTCAAGAAGAGATATTACCTGGACTTGCTTAATGAGGGATCCCAAAGAGGGGGGCTTGGACATGGCGATGGCTTTGAGCTTGTCTGTGGTAGTATCAGCGGGGTGCTTGCGCTTCTTCGTACCATGAGCCTCGACGGTTTTGGCCAGAGCCATAGACATCACTTAGGCCGGTGCTCCAGCTTCCATCAAGAAACTGTCAAATAGAAATAAAAGAAAAGAAACCGTAATCACAAACCCAAAAGAAGAACAGAGAGGGAGTTATAGGATTAGTCTCGGGGTTGCAAGACTGGGCCTTGGCCAGAATCAACACCATTGATGCGCTCACCTTTCCTTCTTTGGGAGAGAAGAACAATGGCAGAAGCTGGTCGGGGTTTTCTTGAAGAAATGAGGAACAAAATGAGGGAGAAACGAGGGTTGGGTAGAGAGGAAGCTGAGAGAGAAGAGTGAAATGATGGTTGCTTCGTCCGTCCAACTTACTGCTGGAAAGGAGGGGGTTTTGTTATTTGACGGCTCATTGGGCATTACTGCGGTGCTTCGATCGGGGTAGTCTACCGTGCATTTGGGCATTCTACTACGGAGTAATTTAGTGCATGGCTGGTGGACCTCGATGCTGGCTGTCCCACACGTTGACGAAAGTGAGTAGCAAGGTTCCTGACGACCATAGAGGAGGATCCGCATGGTAGAGCGTGCCCACTGTTTTTTTTATGGAGGAGTGCGAAACACGGTAGCCACTTGAACATACACAGTGCTCCTACTACTAGGCATGTGAAGTGGTTCATACATCAGTACTACATAATCTTGTTGCTAGTGTAGTAAGATATGACGATAACAAATGATGTTGTGCGCATGTCAACTATTTGAACAGTAATTTAACATAGTACCGCTTTTTTGACTGTCCGGTCAAGAATGAACGGTGAGATCAATATTAACAGAACTAGGTATATAGAGCACGGAGAGTACGGTGCTACAGTACTCCATGAAACATGAACCATATGAAGCACGACTCGGTGTTAGGCTGGGTGTACGAAGGGTGCACAGGATGGGAGCAACACTTCCCTTCTCGACCCACTTTTGGGTGTTTGGCAGAGTGCATGAAGGGTGCATTAGTCCACACTAGTAGGTTAACACAAATACACAAAGAGGGAACAACTATATTGAGATGATAATACAACCAAACACACCCACATGCTTTGTGCTACAGTGACTGATCTGCACCATCTGAGTTTGATCCAACGGTCATGTTGCACCGAGACATGGACATGCCCATGCAGAGGACGCCTAAACACCACCGAAGTCCCTTTGCTTCTCGAGGTGCATGACATTGGTGATGCAGGGTGCAACGTCCTGCAGAGCCCGCTCCCGGTCGACGGGAGCCAGCTCGTCAAAGACGACGTCCAATGGCACAAATGGATTCTAGTGACAGAGCCCTAAGAGGATTCACCCGGCAACGGCGACGACAGCCTGCAACCCCTCCTTGTCCAGCTCCGCCCCCACCATCGCGCAGAGATGGCTCAGCTCCTCGGACATATAGGTGAAGAAGGAGACCAGGTCAGGAAGTCGCAGCTCATTGAAGTCAACGGGGTGGTCGAACAGGTTTATCCCGACGGCCGGCATGGTCGCTGACGGTGTTCTGGACTAGGGGGTACTCACCACGTCATATCCCAGTCTGTTAGATTGGGCCGAGGACCCCCACGGCCGTATACTCATGGGCCAGTTCGGACAGCTGCCGCATACATGGAAGATTCCACAAGACTTGGTGATCAAGACAAGGACTCCTCCCCACCGGCATATTCGGCTAGGACTCTTGTTATCCTAGGCCTCTGGTGCATTATATAAACCGAGGCCAGGCTAGTCGATAGATCAGATATACAACAATCATACCATAGGCTAGCTTATAGGGTTTTAGCCTCTACGATCTCGTGGTAGATCAACTCTTGTAATACTCATATCATCAATATCAATCTAGCAGGACGTATGGTATTACCTCCATCAAGAGGGCCCAAACCTGGGTAAACATCGTGTCCCCTGCCTCCTGTTACCATCGATCCTAGACGCACAGTTCGGGACCCCCTACCTGAGATCCGCCGGTTTTAACACCGATATTGGTTCTTTCATTGAGAGTTCTGCTGTGTGATCGGCAAAAGGATCGATGGCTCGTCTGCAGATTAACTGCGACGTCGACATCTTCGTCACCGGCTCGACTGGTCACCTTGGCTTGACCAAGGACTGTGCCCTGCCTCCAATCTTCATGTTCGGACGAGGGCCTTCATCAACATCAACTCCGATCTCTATCAAGATCATGAAGGAATCATCCATGGAGCTCGGGGGTTCAACGTCAACATTGTCCTCGGGCGACCGTGCTGTTTTTCCGAACAGCAAACTTATATTCACTGCCACCACCTCTTTGAGCATCGCCTTGATGATCCCTTTGGTGGAATTGTGTGGAATTAAGTCTACAACAACCATGCAAAATTTCATCGAGTTCTGATGGAGGAATCTCCGGAAATCTATGATATACCAGAGCTCTGTCAAATCTGGACGGGAATCTGAACGAGTTTAGGGCGTGGTCTCCAGAGCCCAGCTCGGAGATCCTTTGGAAGATCCAACCGTTCATCTACTGCGGAATTCCCATATCTACCACCCTCCATATTTCAGCTCGATCCGACGGTTCAAACTCCGGGAACCTTCCGATGAGTGGACCAATTTTCGGATCTGTTTTCTACGCGAATACGGATCTGACCCAAATTCATGTTTCTTTTTGAACGTGATATTGGACAACCTTTTTAGAGGAGTTCTCTTCTAGGGTATTGTGCGTCATTTTTAAACATGTGCCCATAAAATTTTAAGCTTCCCCTGAGGTCATCTTCATCATCATGCTGATGTCAAACCAGTCCGGCAATATTGCTCCAAGGCTGCCGACCTGCGCTAGACACGTCGTCACTTTGTTGAGCCGAGCTCAACTTCTTCGGATCATCATCTCGGAAAGCTGAACAAAAGTCCGGCATCGCGAAGGATGAATCATCACCAACATCGCCGCCCCACGGATTACACGGAGCGGGCATACCGGCATCACCGCACGGTCACTTCATCAAGCCGGCATCGACCATGTCACGACCTGCATCGGCAGGGCCGCACTATTGCTTCTTCAAGCTGGTGTCCATCACGCCGACCTACTTCGACTCATCGGCTGACATCGAGGCTTCGACATCTTGGCTGGACCAGGGGCTTCGCCATCTCTTCATCAACCTACTCCAGATACTTCGGCGTCACTAGCCGACCAGCTCCGTCACGTTAGCTGGACTGAGGGCTTTGCCTCGGCGAGCCAACCTTTGCCAGCATCGCCATATCGTCGCTTTATCGCCCATCAGGCAATGGGTGTGCGGATCAAGTCCCAATTTTCGGAATCACCTTTCTTCGGATTGCTACAACAAATAAACCAGGTGCTATTAATCCTAGTATTTTTTTTGCTTGTTCGGGTTCATTTTTCCCAAGGAATTATTACTCTGCTTTGTTCATCATATGTACACAGGTCTATCAAATGATGGCCGCATTAACGATGGTCGCATGGTGGTTCGGTCAGTTTCCGTACATGGTCCGGCGAACGCCGCATCCGGAACTCGGACCGACCTGTGAATTCAGGCTTTGCCACACCTTTACCGCATCACGCCGACGCCCTGCATCGACATTGACTTCGGCGCCAGGCCATATTTCTTTTATTACTCACTTTGCATAAATTATTTATTATGCAAGGATTTTTATTTATTTATTATTATTACTATTATCTCCAGTTTGCACTATTTTTGTGCACAGGAAAATGATCCGGGTTGGGCAGTATTGTCAACTCGGCGTACTGACATACCACGTCACGTCGGCTGGACGGGGGGCTTCATCAACACTTCATTACCCCATGCCAGGGACTTCGGCATCACTCTGCCGGCCCGCATTGACCGTGCTATGTCACCACTTCGGAGTGTCGAGCTCTTTGCTCCGCCACCTTGGGACCGGCTTGGGGGATGGAACCTTGTCCCGCATCAAGCTCGGGCCGCGTCATCAATACCGAACACATTAACCAGCTAAGTTGCCTTCATGCACAAAGTTTTAAATTTTTTACTTGTGTTCGGTTCGACCAAGCATTATACCTTTTTGAAAAAAAAGTTGCTTGTAGAGAATCTCCTTGTCAAAACTTTGTTTGTGACACACAAATTCAAATACCCCATTTACTTGGGGGCTCCCTTGATGGAGCTTTTCCTCTTGCATATGATTATACTTGTACGATTTTGTTCCTTGTTCGTGTATTACGCCACAATATGCACCATATTGACCTAAGCGATTTGCAAGCTGGGTTGCCGGGCTCCTGTGCTTACCCCTACGTTCCCGATTGTTCGGCTAGGGAGTAAAGGGAGCACCTCTGCGATTGTCACGACTGGGTCCTCCGAGCTCTGACCTCAGACTGGGGGAAGCCGAAAGCTAGCGCTCTTATTGTTTTCAATCATGTTCGGCACACAACAGAACTCATGAGTACAAAAAATATATTGCACAAGTCTCATAGTAATAATGAGCACCGAAGAAAGGTATCGGTGGGGGTACTATTTTATTCGAAGATGCTTCTTCCACTTCGTCTGTAATATAGCATAAGTTCCCTGAGCGCGCTTTGTTTGTTACAGCCTTATGGCCCGGTTGCCTGGTTATCGGAAACACTGTCGATATTCTCGACAGGTGGAGTACATAAAACTTTTTGGTCCTTGACCGAAGAGGGAGAAGCCGACGGTCGGTTAAGACGCGTTTAAAGTTCGGGTGAACAAAGATATGATATTAGTACTTCGGTACATACAATCATTATACATAAAATTCTTTTACCCAAGTCACTTGGGGGCTCTTAAATTTATATGAGCCGTTTTTATAAAAAGTGTTCTTCTTCTTAGTCGTTGCAAAGTTTTTATTACTATTATTATTTATCACTCCTTTTTTCCACACGAGCGTGTGGTCACTAGCCAGGGAGCCTAATTTCTCTCTCAAAGCCGCTAGAGTTTAGTTTGCTATAAACTGGCCTAATGAGAAGTACTCTGCCCTCGGGATAGGTGGTTGAAGCCATAGGCTGACCTGCTTGAAGTCTTGAGATATGATGTGTCATGTTAAAGCACGATAGAAGCACTTTTTTTCTAAGGCCAATTTTCGGATTGGCACCGAACACTTGATCTTGTTCGGACGTCAAGTTTTTACTGACATTTTTTGGTTTTCCAAGCTTTTGACACATTTAAACTATTTGTGTGTTTTCAGCACAAGTCTCACAGTGCAATGCCGGACACCTTTATAGATTCGGCAAAAACATTCTCGGATCTCACTATATATGCATTGGTTTCGAATTGTGTCTTCGGTCAATGTTGGGTTGCCCGGCTCCTGCGCTTGCCTCCCATGTTCCGCTTTTTCGGCTAGGTGTGCAAAGGGAGAACCACTGCGATTGTGCTTCCAGCTCACATGGTTAAGCACCTCAGTGGAGAAAGCCGAAAACTGGTTATCACAATAAGCGTAAATTGGTTAGCGATCCGATGACGGTGTTAAATGGCGGGCTATTCATAACAATGGCCGAAGTGTTTACGGTTTGACCTCGATTGTCGCCGAACACTATCGGGGGCTATTAACTGGCCTCCCAAACCAAATCCTCGATATTTTGCTCTTACATTAGAGCTGAGGTTTCATGATCATGCTTAGCATGACAACCCAAAGAAAGGAACCGATAGCGGGACTATTTTCTTTGGAAGACATTTCTTATGTTAAACAGTAATATAACATATCTCTCTGCGTACCTTTGTTTATAAAACCGTATGGCCAGATTGACTTGTTTGTCGTAAATCTTTGCCCTCATAAAGGCTTTATAAAGTAGGACAAACACTCCTCGGCTACTGGCTGACGAGGTGGAAGCCGATGTTCGGTCAACAAAGTTTTGTACAATGCGGATCCGAGCATTAATGACGTAAAGTACTTGGATACATAGATTCATTACACATAATTTGTGATTTTACTATGGATATCGATCCTTAATTCGGCCACCCGTGCCCGCATTAAGGCTCGGGGGCTACTAGGCTTCGGGCTTATTATTTACAAATATTAAAGGGGCACATCGATCCCCTGATCTGGTGTTGCCACCCGACTAGTGTCTCGGGGGCTACTGCATTGCCTGTCCAATGCAGAAAATTTTAAGTGCAATACAGTTTCCGAGGAGATTATGATCCTCAGGTTGGTCGGCCGCACCCAACCTGAGTCTCGAGGACTGAGCACGCCACTTTTTGTATCCCGAAGTATTCTGCCGAGCTAGGACTTGATCCTCAGGCCGATTTTGCAAATCAACCTGAGTCTCAGCAGCTACTGGGATCAGTGGTCTTACATCATCCTTGAAGTGCATCTCGGGTTTTAAACCGATACACACGTTGAGGGTTGCTGGCTATATATCTCGGCAGAGAATAAATTGCACCAATCAAAAATATTGACAAAAAATTGGCCCACGGTCGGGGTGGTGCACCACCTCGGAAGCAGTCCGGCATAAAGCTTGGGCGCTAGTGGCTGGCTCCATAGAGGGCATTCCCAGCATTAAGCTCGGCTAAACTCCTTCAACTTTTTTGGACCAAGATGATCTATGACATCTTGGATATAGTCCGGCGTTGGAGCTTGGACACAGTCCGGTGTTGGAGCTTGGATACATTTCGGTGTTGGAGCTCGGAAGCAGTCCGACATTGGTGCTCGGCTGCAAAAGATACCTCGAATGCAGTCCGGTGTTAGAGCTCGGACACAAGAGGACACTGCCTCCCGAGAACAACTTCAAACCCGAGGTGTGGCATAAAAATAACAAGGCATTGATAAAGGCCGGAAACTTAAAGGGGCTCCTCGGATACCCGACGTGTAAACTCGTCGAATGCATTTTGGTGATCCACAAGATTGAAGATGAGAAGATTTGTTGAACCACTTTTCAAGACCGAAAACCGAAGATGAAGAACAGTTCGGAAGAATCGAGGAGCGTCCCTAACTTGAAGACCAGTTCAGGGGGCTACTGACGGTGTCCTGGACTAGGGGGTACTCACCATGTCGTCTCCCGATCTGTTAGATTGGGCCGAGGACCCCCACGGCCGTATACTCATGGGCCAGTTCGGACAGCTGCCGCATACATTGAAGATTCCACAAGACTTGGTGATCAAGTCAAGGACTCCTCCCCACCGGCGTATTCGGCTAGGACTCTTGTTATCCTAGGCCTCTGGTGCATTATATAAACCGAGGCCAGGCTAGTCGATAGATCAGATATACAACAATCATACCATAGGCTAGCTTCTAGGGTTTTAGCCTCTACGATCTCGTGGTAGATCAACTCTTGTAATACTCATATCATCAATATCAATCAAGCAGGACGTAGGGCATTACCTCCATCAAGAGGGCCCGAACCTGGGTAAACATCGTGTCCCCTGCCTCCTGTTACCATCGATCCTAGACGCACAGTTCGGGACCCCCTACCCGAGATCCGCCGGTTTTGACACCGACAGTCGCGCTGGCATGACGGTAGGCATCGCATAGCCACAACACGTGCGTGGCAACTTGGTCCACCAAGTGGCTGAGGCGATCCAGGACCTCATCACGATCAGCCCGCTCACGCTCCAGAGGGCTCCCCTGACGGCCTATCGTATCTCCCACTTTTTGCAACAACGCCACCGACGCCTCAAGCATCTTTGTGATGGACGCCTGCCGCTTTTGAAGCTTTGTGAACTCCCGCACATAACGGAGGAGCATGGCACTCCTCTCCTCCTTGAGCACACGAAGCTCCACGTCCTTGTCCCTGAGCTCCGCATCCTTGGCCTGGAGCTCCTGTGTCAGGCGCCTCACCTCTGACTCCGTGATCTACTGCGCCGTCATGGCACCAGGTAGAAGCAATGGGGAGAGGAAGCAAAGGGGCGAAATGACTGAAAGGCAGTGCAATCTACGGGAAGGCGGAGGGAGCCAGCCAAGGAGTGGGGAATCTTTAGGTTTTCACCATGGGGAAACACCAGTCGATGACTTCTCACATCAGGGAGCAGTGGGTTCTACAGGCGGAGTCATCATGACTAATTATTGCCGCGCCTGCTCCCGCCAATCAAAAAAGTTAAAAATCCTGCCGCGCCTGCTCCCGTCAATCAAAAAATTAAAAATCCTGCCACACCCAAAGACTAGAGCAATGCCGCGGTGGATATTTAAATTTACCTATCGGCAAGGAGATAAAAAAGGGTGAAAAAACAAATGTGGCGGCGGCCTAGCTAATTAGTCGCACTAGCCCAGCTAGCTAGCCACCATGCTTCACTGATGTACTCGGCGGGAAAGGTGGTCTTTCGTGATTTGATGACTCATTTACTTGCTTCAGCACTATGACCGAGGAGGAACCAGAAAACATGCGGTAGGGCGTCCCGCGTCTCGGCAAGGAAGAATATATGTGTGCACCACCCAGGAGGACCCCGAAACCGCGCGGTAGGGTGTGCCACATCTCGGCACAGAGGAAAAATGTGCGTGTAAAAATATACTGTATCAGACATAGTAGTACCTATGGTTCGACCT